>NC_135960.1:5761508-6027858 GCF_053455715.1 Rhinoraja longicauda | reverse complement strand
GGTGGGTGTACGGAACGAGCTGCCAGAGGAGGTAGTTGTGGCTGGGGCTATCCCAACGTTTAATAAACATTTAGGTATATTAATAGGACAGGTTTGGAGGGATATGGACCAAACGCAGGCAGGTGGGACTAGTGTAGCTGGGACATGTTGGGCGGTGCGGGCAATATGGGCCGAAGGGCCTGTTACCATACTGTAAAACACTATGAGCATGACTGACAGTGTGGCTAATTCTAAACCGCCCTTTAAAATGACTCAGCTCAGGGGCCAATAAATATTGGCCTTGAGATATCCTATGAACAAATAAATTTTAAAAAAACAATTGCTTTCAAAGGAGAATAGGATATATAATTCACAGAGAAATTGTAAGACCATGGGGTGGCACGGTGGCGCAGCGGTAGAGTTGCTGCCTTACAGCGCCGGAGACTCGGGTTCGATCCTGACCACGGGTGCTCGTCTGTACAGAGTTTGTACGTTCTTCCCGTGACCTGCGTGGGCTTTCTCCGGGTGCTCTGGTTTCCTCCCACATTTCAAAGACGTACAGGTCTATAGATTGGCTTCGGTAATGATTGTAAATTGTCCCTGGTGTGCAGGATGCAGGATACACAATAATTTCAACCTACCTGCTATTCAGTAGTTGCATGAAGTGTCACGACTAGGTGAAGGTTGTGTTGACCCTGTCAATGCTGAATGATGGATTTTTTTTTTGTCTGTGTTCGTCTCTGATAATTTGGAAGAGCCTTGAACATCCAGCCTGGCACTGTATCTGGGCAAGTTCACATGGGTTACCAAGCTGGCCCCACTGTTCTCCTATCTGTGCCCTGCCATCTGTATGCAGTGACTGATGGACTCCGGGTCTGTTCTCTCTGCAGGCTCCCACTAAAACCCGCAGTCCGATGCGGAAGTAGAATTAAATTGGACCTCACGCCCGACAGGCCAAGGTCTTTGATCAGGGCGACTGCCACAACTCGAATCCTGTCCAACTAACGCACTGGGCACGAAGATTAGCTTAGAGATTAGGTGGCGCAGCGGTAGAGCTGCTGCCTTGCAGCGCCGGAGACCCGGGTTCGATCCTGACTACGGGGTGCTTGTCCATACGGAGTTTGTACCTTCTCCCCGTGACCTGCGTGCGTTTTCCCCGAGATCTTCAGTTTCCTCCCACGCTCCAAAGGCGTGCAGGTATGTAGGTTAATTGGCCTTAGCGTGTGTAGGATAGCATTAATGTGCGGGGATAGCTGGTCGGTGTGGACTCGGTGGGCCGAAGGGCCTGTTTCCGCACTGTATCTCTGAAACTAATACTAAAAGATGCAGCATGGAGACAATCGGAATAAAGGTCCCGACCCGCTGAGTGACTCCAGCAGGCAGGGTTCCAGAATCCGCAGTTAGACAATAGACAATAGGTGCAGGAGTAGGCCATTCGGCCCTTCGAGCCACCACCGCCATTCCTGGCCTCTCCATGGAAACAGGTACTTCGGCCCACCGAGTTCACGCCGACTATCACCTGTTCACAACTCAATACCCATCCGCCCATTCCTGAATGTTGCTTAGCTCCTGTTGCGTGAGAAACAGTGTTGAAACAGGCCCTTCGGCCCACCGAGCCCAGGCCGACCATCAATCGTCCGTTCACACGAGGGTCCTATGTTTCCCACTTTCTCATCCACTCCCGACACCCGGGTTTGATCCCGACTCCGGGTGCTGTCTGCACGGAGTTTGTACGTTCTCCCCGTGACCTGCGTGGGTTTTCTCCGGGATCTCCGATTATCTTCCACGCTCCAAAGACGTGCAAGTTCATTGGTTAATTGGCTTGGCATAATCATAAATTGTTTCTAGTGTGTGTAAGGTGGTGTTAACGTGGGTTGGTCGCTGGCTGGCACGGACTCGGTGGGCCGAAGGGCCTGTTTCCGCACTGTATCTCTGAACTAAACTAAACTAAATCATCAATGGGATCATTTTCATAAACCACCTCTGGACCATCTCTATCGCCAGCACATCCCTCCTCAGATACGGGGCCCAAAACTGCTCATGGTATTCCAAAGCACATGATCACATGCTAATCATAATCATAATCATACTTTATTAGCCAAGTGTGTTTTGCAACATACGAGGAATTTCATTCGCTGTACAGTCACACCAATAAAAAGCAACAGAGCACACGAAATACATTTTAACATGAACATCCACCACAGTGACTCCTCCACATTCCTCACTGTGATGGAAGGCGAAGAAAAGTTCAAGTTTCTTCCCTTCTTTGTCCTCCTGCGGTCGGGAGCCTCGAGCCTTCCGTCATCGGGACGATCTTGGCTCCCATGGCCGGGGTCGGGCCCACCGTGGCGGGGCGACCAAGCTCCTGCATCGGGGGGAGGAATCTCAGCTCCTCCGCGCCAGGCGATCTGACCCGGGTCGGGGCTGGTCGAACCTTCTGCGACTTTGGAGCTTCCCGACATCGGTCTCTACTCCACACTTCTCGGCATGGAGGCAACGCCAACAACTCCAGAGATGTTTGAGCAGCCCACTTTGTCGTTATCCCGGCAAACGCAAACCCCTTCTCCCCTCCGCCATTAACGCACGACGGTTCTGGTGAGCAGGGGGAATGGAGGGATTTGGATTAGGTGCAGGGAGATAAGAGTTGGTCTTGATATAAGGTTTGGCACAGACGTCGTGGCTAGGGTTGCCAACTTCCTCACTCCCAAATAAGGGACAAAGGGTGATGTCACCGCCCCGCGCCTCATGTGACCTCACTCAGCCAGCGGCCCACCAATGGAGGCCGCCCGGGCCGGGAGGCGGGTTTCTACACAACTTTCGCTAGGCGGCGCCTGGGCCTATACTGTCCGGGCGTACAGTGGGCCCCCAGGGCTACACTGTCCAGGCCTACAGTATTCAGGCCTACAGTGTACGGGCCTACAGCATCCGGGCCTACAGTGTCCAGGCATACAGTGTCCGGGCCCACAACGCCGTCCGGGCCTAATACGGGACAAGGGTGATTCCGTACGGGACAAACCAGTTTAGCCCAAAATACGGGATGTCTTGGCCTTCGTAACAAGAGGAGTTGAGTATAGGAGCAAAGAGGTCCTTCTACAGTTGTACCGGGCCCTGGTGAGACCGCACCTGGAGTACTGTGTGCAGTTTTGGTCTCCAAATTTGAGGAAGGATATTCTTGCTATGGAGGGCGTGCAGCGTAGGTTCACTAGGTTAATTCCCGGAATGGCGGGACTGTCGTATGTTGAAAGGCTGGAGCGATTGGGCTTGTATACACTGGAATTTAGAAGGATGAGGGGGGATCTTATTGAAACATATAAGATAATTAGGGGATTGGACACATTAGAGGCAGATAACATGTTCCCAATGTTAGGGGAGTCCAGAACAAGGGGCCACAGTTTGAGAATAAGGGGTAGGCCATTTAGAACGGAGATGAGGAAGAACTTTTTCAGTCAGAGGGTGGTGAAGGTGTGGAATTCTCTGCCTCAGAAGGCCGTGGAGGCCAGTTCGTTGGATGCTTTCAAGAGAGAGCTGGATAGAGCTCTTGAGGATAGCGGAGTGAGGGGGTATGGGGAGAAGGCAGGAACGGGGTACTGATTGAGTGATCAGCCATGATCGCATTGAATGGCGGTGCTGGCTCGAAGGGCTGAATGGCCTACTCCTGCACCTATTGTCTATTGTCTATTGTCTATTGTCTAATACGGGACAAGTTGGCAACCCTAGTTGTGTGCCGAAGGGCCATCCTGTTCTATGTTCTATGTACTTCTTCGTTCCATTTTTTTGCGGCGGTTTGATTTATGCTTTCAGGATTAATCTGAGCAGCCTTGAGATTTTGACGGCATATTTACACAGCGAAATAATAACGGGCAACGTTGCAGAAGTAACTGGCCGAGGTTTTAAGCTGAAAGGTTTCAATTAGACGTGTGGCCTCCAGTGACCTTCCGAGAGATTGATTGAAGAGCAGCGCGGCTGATGGGAGGCCAGATTAAGTATTATTACTGCAACACATCCTGTTCATTCCCTCCGTTCAACCAGCTCCCTTCTCCAAAGTGTTTGTGTCTTTTCCAAGGATTTATTGACTGGGGAATGAATGGAAGTGTGAGATCACTGAGTCAGCCTTGGAGCTGATCGGGTTCACTTACTAAATAGGTGGAGAGAGTTCTGTGTTGTTCCAAACAGTCAGAACCTTTTGCCCTGGATGGCAATGTCAAATACAAGAAGGCATAGCTTTAAGGTGAGAGGGGAAAGTTTAGTTCAGTTCGGTTCAATTCAATTCAGTTTAGTTTATTGTCACGTGTACCGAGAGGTACAGTGAAAGGCTTTTAGTTTAGAGATACAGCGTGGAAACAGGCCCTTCGGCCCACCGGGTCCGCGCCGACCAGCGATCCCCGCACATTAGCGCTATCCTACACCCACTAGGGACAATTTATACATTTACCAAGCCAATTAACCCACAAACCTGTACGCCTTTGGAGTGTGGGAGGAAACCAAAGATCTCGGAGAAAACCCACGCAGGTCACGGGGAGAACGTGCAAACTCCGTATAGACGGCATCCGTATTCGGGATCGATCCCGGGTCTCCGGCGCTGCATTCGCTGTAAGGCGGCAACTCTACCGCTGTGCCACCATGCCGGCTAACCAGTCAGCGGAAAGACAATACATGATTACAATTAAGTCACTTACAATGTTTACATACATGGTAAGGGAATATCGTTTCGTTCAAGGTAAAGCCAGTGAGGTCCGATCAAAGATAGTCCGAGGGTCTCCAATGAGGGAGATAGTAGTTCAGGACTGCTCTCTGGTTGTGGTAGGATGATTAGAGTTAGGGTTTAGTTTAGTTTAGTGAAAGAGCACGGAAACAGGCCCCTTTGGCCCACCGAGTCCGTGCCGACCAGAGATTACCCCGTACACTAACTCTGTCGACCACACTAGGGACAATTTACAATTTTCCCGAAATCAATTAACCTACAAACCTGTGCGTCTTTGGAGCGTGGGAGGAACCTGGAGCACCCGGAGAAAGCCCACACGGTCACAGGAAGAACGTATAAACTCCGTACAGACAGCGCCCGTAGTGAGGATCGAACCTGGGTCTTTGGCGCTGTGAGGCAGCAACTCTACCGCTGCGCCACCGCGCCGTCCAATTTCCTGTTCATTCTTCTGTCTAATCACCTTCGTTTCTCCAAAGTGTTTGTGTCGTTTTCGAGTGTTGCGTTGCCTGGGGAGTGAAAGGGAGTGTAAAATCACTGAGTCAGCCTCAGAGATGATCGTTGAGTTTGCGTTAGTGGCTCGCTTACTAGCTAGGTGGAGGGAGTTAGAGTTCTGTGCTGTTGTTCTACGTTCTGCGTTGAAGTGTCGACAAGGAGAGGGACAGGAATGTTTGTTAATTTGGAGCTAAAAACACCAAGTATGTAAAATTGTCCCTCGTGTGTCGGATTTACTGGCTCAATGTAGCTGTATTTGTCACACATCCAACTGCACAAGTGAAATTATTTTTGCATTTGTTACACACACGGGCACCACCATCTTTGGCGCCATTCTTCAAAGTCCAAAGTCCGGTCGTCCCGTGCGCACGATGTACTGGAGCAGTTCACGTGAACCGTTGTCCCTCTCCTCTCATCTTCTCTCCTTGCCCGGTCATCTTTATGTCCCGGGGCGCCTCCTGCAGCTGACCTTGAAGGCCCTGGACGCGTTTAGAGTTTAGAGATACAGCGCGGAAACAGGCCCTTTCGGCCCACCGGGTCCGCGCCGACCAGCGATCCCCGCGCATTAACACTATCCCACACCCACTAGGGCCAATTTTTACATTCACCAAACCAATTAACCTACAAACCTGCACGTTTTTGGAGTGTGGGAGGAAACCAAAGATATCCGAAGGCCACAGATTAAGAATAAGGGGTAGGCCATTTAGAACGGCCATTATTCTTAAACTGTGGCCCCTTGTTCTGGACTCCCCCAACATTCCCTGGTGCTGTAAACTGTAAGGCTGCAACTTTACCACTGCGCCTCCGTAAACTCTAAAGTCTAGTGCGAATGGTGAGGGTCAGCACGGACTCGAAGGACCGAATGGCCTATTTCCGCGATGTATCTCTAAACTCTGAAATCTAGCGTGAATGGTCAGCATCGACTGTGGGCCGAAGGGCCTGTCTCCAAACTGAGCTAAACGAAATAAAACTAAAAACAAAACTAATCTGCTTCCTTTCAGACACGTCTGCCAAATGCCGCCATCTTGGTAGCCGGGACACGTGTGGGCCACCATGGAGGGTGGGCGGCTGCTCACCTGCTGCCTCTCCCTCCCCTGCTTCCTGCTTCTCATCAGCTCCAACATCTCGGCGTTCCTGAGGGCCGAGGAGCAACTGCTGATCCCACTGCGGTGTGGCAAGAAGGAGCACCCTTTGGTCCTCTTCAGAGGTGAGCTCCCTGAACCAGAACTGAGGAAGGACGGATATAGACACAAAAAAAAACATTCTTCTCTCTCTCTCTCTTTTGTTGGTGTTTTCCTTTGGATGCGGAGGATGTTCCGACAAAATTCCGCATGTAGGGCCTCTGTTGTGTGTTTTTCCCATTTAGTATAGCTAAGGTGACCTATGTACAGGGCCCTAGTGAGACCGCACCTGGAGTACTGTGTGCAGTTGTACAGGGCCCTAGTGCGACCGCACCTGGAGTACTGTGTGCAGTTTTGGTCTCCAAATTTGAGGAAGGATATTCTTGCTATTGAGGGCGTGCAGCGTAGGTTTACTAGGTTAATTCCCGGAATGGCGGGACTGTCATATGTTGAAAGACTGGAGCGACTAGGCTTGTATACACTGGAATTTAGAAGGATGAGAGGGGATCTTATCGAAACGTATAAGATTATTAAGGGGTTGAACACGTTAGAGGCAGGAAACATGTTCTCAATGTTGGGGGAGTCCAGAACCAGGGGCCACAGATTAAGAATAAGGGGTAGGCCATTTAGAACTGAGATGAGGAAAAACTTTTTCGGTCAGAGAGTTGTGAATCTGTGGAATTCTCTGCCTCAGAAGGCAGTGGAGGCCAATTCTCTTAAGGCTAGCAGAGTCAGGGGGTATGGGGAGAAGGCAGGAACGGGGTACTGATTGAGAATGATCAGCCATGATCACATTGAATGGCGGTGCTGGCTCGAAGGGCCGAATGGCCTCCTCCTGCACCTATTGTCTATTGTCAGTGCTTAGGGAATAATCCTGATTTAGTTGACAGACCTCTGCTAATTGGAGTTCGTGGAAACTCTCCTGAAATATCCTGGGTTCAACGTAGTGGAATGAGACTGCGTGTAATAGAGTGGGCATGCTGAAAATAGGCTCCCCTTGCTGCGGAGCCTGGCTGACACATTGGTGTCAATGGAAATGTCAAGGATAAAGGGAAGCAAGTCCACAATGCTTCTGATTGCCAGCTCCTGGCTTCCCGAGGGGAATATTGACATGTCAATGTTATTGCAACACAAACCTATCTCTGTGTAATGAGGAACCGGGTAAATATGGGCGGCACGGTGGCGCAGAGGTAGAGTTGCTGCCTCACAGCGCCGGAGACCCGGGTTCGATCCCGACTACGGGTGCTGTCTGCACGGAGTTTGTACTCTCTCCCCGTGGCCTGCGTGGGGTTTTCTCCGAGATCTTCGGTTTCCTCCCACACTCCAAAGGCGTGCAGGTTTGTAGGTTAATCGACTTGGTATAAATGTCTGGTTTGGGAACAGCTCTGCCCAGGACAGGAAGGCCCTGCGGAGAGTAGTGCGTTCGGCTGAACGCACCATGGGAACTACACTCGCCACCCTGCAGGACCTATACATCAGGAGGTGCAGATCCAGAGCCAGCAACATTATGGGGGACCCCTATCACCCCAGCAACGGACTGTTCCAGCTGCTACGGTCAGGCAAACGCCTCCGCTGTCACGCTGTGAAAACGGAGAGGATGAGACTGAGTTACTTCCCACAGGCCATCAGGACTGTTAACTCTCATATCACCAGGGACTAATTTAATTTACTGTATTAAATTATTTTTTGTGTTAACATTTTTGTCTCTATTCTGTTTTGTAGTTTAGCACAAACCGCAGGCATTGCCACTTTCATTTCACTGCACATCTTGTATGTGTATGGGACAAATAAACTTGACTTGACTTGACTTGACTCATTGGAGACCTTTGAACTATAATTTGACTTTATCAAAGTTTATTGTTATATCTTGCACTAAATGTTGTACCTTTATCTGTCCACTGTGGACGGCTTGATTGTATTCATTTATAGTCTTTTCTTTGACTGGGTAGCACGTAACCAAAAGCTTTTCACTGCACTTCGGTACAATAAACTAAATTCTTGCCATAGAGGGAGTACAGAGAAGGTTCACCAGATTGATTCCTGGGATGGCAGGACTTTCATATGAAGAAAGACTGGATAGACTCGGCTTGTACTCACTGGAATTTAGAAGATTATAGGGGGATCTTATAGAAACTTACAAAATTCTTAAGGGGTTGGACAGGCTAAATGTAGGAAGATTGTTCCCGATGTTGGGGAAGTCCAGAACAAGGGGTCACAGTTTAAGGATAAGGGGGAGGTCTTTTACGACCGAGATGAGAGTTTTTTTTCACACAGAGAGTGGTGAATCTGTGGAATTCTCTGCCACAGAAGGTAGTTGAGGCCAGTTCATTGGCTATATTTAAGAGGGAGTTAGATGTGGCCCTTGTGGCTAAAGAGATCAGGGGGTATGGAGAGAAGGCAGGTACAGGATACTGAGTTGGATGATCAGCCATGATCATATTGAATGGTGGTGCAGGCTTGAAGGGCCGAATGGCCTACTCCTGCACCTATTTTCTATGTTTCTATGTTTCTATGTAAATTAAATTAAACTAAACTAAACGGTGGCTCAGCAGTAGAGTATCTGCTGAAAACAACAGAGATCTCGGTTTGATCCTGACCACGGTTACTGTCTGCACTGAATTTGTACGCTCTCCCTGGGACCTTGTGGGTTTTCCCCGGGTGCTCTGGTTTCCACCAACATTCCAAAGACGTGCGAGTTTGTAGGTTATTTGGCTTCTGTAAAATTGTAAATTGTCCCTAGTTTGTTTGTTTTTATGTGTATGTATGTGTGTGGGTGTACACATGCACATGCCCCACATATGCACACATGTACATACACATATATATACACACGCACATACATACCTATATATACACACACGCAGACACATGCATTTATATATATATATTTACACATACATATACACACAAACACACACACACATATATATATATTTGGACATACATCTATATACACACGCATACACATACATATACACACACATCTACATACGCGCGCGCACACACACACACATACATATACACACAAACGTATACACACATATATATACACACATACATCTATATACACACATACATATATACGCACGTGCGCGCGCACACACACACACACAAACACACACACATATATACACACACATACATCTATATACACACACATACATATACACACACAAGCACGCTCGCATGCACACACACACACACACACACACACATATACACACACACACACACATATATATATACACACATACATATACACGCACGCGCACACACACACAAACATACACACATATATATACACACATACATCTATATATATACATATATATACACACACACACATACGCGCGCACACACACACATACATATACACACAAACACACACACACACACATATATATACACATACATCTATATATACACACATACATATACACACACACACACGCATGCACACACACACACACACACACACACACACACACACACACACACACACACACACACATACACACACACACACACACACACACACACACACACACACACACACACAGCACCCGAGGTCAGGATCAAACCCGTCTCTGGCGCTGTGTGGCAGCAGCTCGACCAGCTGCACTGTCGTATTGCAGTGGTATTTCAGTGACATTTAAACATCAGTGACATTTAAAAAAAATCATTCTAGTAGATTGAGATAATTTTTTCAAATGTAAAGCTTTAATTGGGGGTAGCATCGCTGGTGATCGAGGACAGATGGTCGGTGTGAACTCGAAGGGCCGAAGGGCCTGATTCCATGCCGAATCTCTAAGCTGGAGTACTCTCCTGAACTACCACCTACCTCCCTGGTGACCCTCGGACTATCCTTGATCGGACTTTACTGGCTTTACCTTGCACTAAACGTCATTCCCTTATCATGCATCTTTACAATGTAACGTCTCAATTGTAATCACATACAGTACTTTCGCTGAATGGACAGCATGCAACGAACTCTTTTCACTGCACCTCGGCACGCATGACAATAAACTAAACTGACACTAGACCGAACGTGTAGGAAGGAACTGCAGATGCCGGTTTAAACCGAAGATCGACACAAAATGCTGGAGTAACTCAGCGGGTCAGGTAGCGTCTCTGGAGAGAAGGAACGGGTGACGTTTCGTGACATTCTGAAGAAGGGTCTCGACCCGGAACGTCCCCCGTTCCTTCTCTCCAGAGATGCTGCCTGACCCGCTGCGTTACTCCAGCATTTTGTGAAACTAAACTGAACCAGCCTGTCAGGGGTGCTGGTATCTGCCCTTCAGCCTGGCACTGGTGCCATGGGTTTCCAGACACGTCACAGATGCCCATGAGCCACTCACCATTCAATAGACAATAGACAATAGGTGCAGGAGGAGGCCATTCGGCCCCTCGAGGGCTATCGGCAAACAGAGCGGGGGTGGTGAATCTGTGGGATTCATTGCCGCAGAAGGCAGTGGAGGCCAAGTCAATGGATATTTCTAAAGCAGGGACAGATAGATTCTTTATTAATACGGGTGTCGGGGGTGTACGGGGAGAAGGCAGGAGAACGGGGTTAGGAGGGAGAGATAGATCAGCCACGATTGAATGGCGGAGTAGACTTGATGGGCCGAATGGCCTAATTCTGCTCCTATTACCTACGAGTAGGAAAGAACTGCTCACTCCCCTGACATCAGTCTGAAGAAGGGTCTCGACCCGAAACGTCACCCATCCCTTCTCTCCAGAGATGCTGCCTGTCCCGCTGAGTTACTCCAGCATTTTGTGTCTCTCCTATTACTTATGACATCACTTAAGAGGCTTACTGGTTTAAGTCCTTGTTGCTTTCCCAAGCATTATCTTGGGTTCATAAGTTCACCAGGTCATAAGTTATACGAGCAGAATACAATACAAGACAATATATCTTTATTGTCATTGTACAACGAGATTGGGAATGCGCCTCCCATACGATGCAATAAATTAATTAGCTAATCGGTATAAATTTAGACAACCCAGTGAAACAAAATTAGAAACAGTTTTTAAACAGAATAAAGTGCAAGTAGATCTGTGCCGGTTCACTGTGCGATGTGACCATCCGGCTCAGCAGGACCGGTTCGTGGCAGCTATGGCCCTGGGGATGAAGCAGTTCCTGAGTCTGGAGGTGCGAGCGTAGAAGGCCTTGTACCGTCTGCCCGATGGCAGAAGTTCGAACAGACTGTTGCAGGGGTGTGAAGAGTCTTTGTGGATGCTGGTGGCTTTTCTGAGGCATCGTGTGTTGTAGATGCCCTCCAAGGCTGGTAGCTGTGTTCCGATGGTCCTCTGAGCTCTACGGACTACCCGCTGAAGAGCTTTCCTCTCTGCCTCCGTGCAGCTGAGATACCACACAGGGATGCCATGCGTTAGGATGCTCTCTATGGTGCAGCGGTAGAAGGTCGTCAGCAGCTGTTGGGGTAGACCAGACTTCTTCAGGTAGAACAGTCGTTGCTGTGCCTTCTTGACCAGCGCAGCGGAGTTAGTGGACCACGTGAAGTCCTCCGAAATGTGAGTGCCCAGAAAATTAGGCCATTTGGCCCTCAAGTCTACTCGCCATTCAATCATGGCTGATCTATCTCCCTCTCCTAACCCCTTTCTCATGCCTTCTCCTGACACCTGTATTAATAACGAATCTACCTACCTCTGCCTTAAAAATATCCACTGATGGCCCCCACAGCCTTCTGTGGTAATGAATCCCACAGATTCACCACCCTCTGGCAAAAGAAATTCAACGTCATCGCCATTCTAAAAGTACATCCTTTTATCCTGAGAAATAGACAGAGCCAAGGGGAAGATACAGAGCGCAAAGTGCCGGAGTAACTCAGCGGGTCAGGCAGCATCTCTGGAGAAAAAAGGTGGGTGACGTTAGGGTTCTGACCCGAAGCTCTACCCATCCCTTCTCTCCGGAGATGCTGCCTGACCCACACTTTGTGTCTATCTTCGGTGTAAACCAGCATCTGCAGTTCCTTCCCTCGCAGAATGTAGAGGCAGCATGTCTGGAGAGAAGGAATGGCCAACGTTTTGGGTCGTGACCACTTCTTCAGGTTGAGAGTCAAGGGAGAGGGAGACTAGAGATGAGGAAGGGTAAGGTTTTGAACCACGAAGGATCAAAGCAAAAGTAGGCAAAATGCTGGAGTAACTCAGCGGGTCAGGCAGCATCTCTGGAGAGAAGGAATGGGTGACGTTTCGGGTCGAGACCCTTCTTCAGACTGATGTCAGGGGAGGGGGCAGGACAAAGATAGAGTGTGGTCGGAGACAGTAAGACTGGTGAGAGAACTGGGAAAGGGGGAGGGGATGGAGAGAGAGGGAAAGCAAGGGCTATTTGAAGTTAGAGAAGTCAATGTTCATACCGCTGGGGTGTAAGCTGCCCAAGCGAAATATGAGATGCTGTTCCTCCAATTTGCGCTGGGCCTCACTCTGACAGTGGATCAAAGCAAATGATGATCAAGGAAATTTAGAATGGTACATTGTGGGCTGAGGGCTAAGTACAACGAGGCATACAATCATTAAAATTAAACTGGAGGACAGTGAAATCAATGCCAGCATTGAGTTTGCATTCTTTACTACCGATTCTACTTGCAGATTTTCTTTTTTCGGGAATCTTGCACCAGCTCTCCCAAGCCCCTTGGCACCTCCGATTTCTGGATTTATTTAGATTTAGATTTTTTAGATTTAGAGATACAGCGCGGAAACAGGCCCTTCGGCCCACTGGGTCCGTGCCGCCCAACGATCCCCGCACACTAACACTATCCTACACCCACTAGGGACAATTTTTACATTTACCCAGTCAATTAACCTACATACCTGCACGTCTTTGGAGTGTGGGAGGAAACCGAAGATCTCGGAGAAAACCCACGCAGGTCACGGGGAGAATGTACAAACTCCGTACAGACGGCGCCCGTAGTCAGGATCGAACCTGAGTCTCCGGCGCTGCATTCGCTGTAAGGCGGCAACTCTACCGCTGCGCCACCGTGCCGCCCCGACTCTCACTCCATTTAGCAAATGGAGGGAGAGTCCAAAAGGGATTCTCACTCCATTTAGCGAATAGTCTACGCCTTTATTCCTAAAAATGTATGACTCCACACTTTGCCACACTATGTTCCATCTGCCACTTTCTCTGCCAATCTGTCCAAGTCCTTCTGCAGAGTCCCTGCTTTCCCTCCACTACCTGCCCTTCCGCCTATTATTGCGTCATCCGCAAACTTGGCCACAAAGCCGCCGATCCCCTCGTCCAAATCATTAATATACAACGTGAAGAGTAGCTAGCGGCCCCCAGCACCACCGACCCCCTGCGGAACTCCGCTAGTCACTGGCAGCCAGCCGGAAAAAGATCTCCTTTATTGCCACTCTTTGCCACTCGTTGAAAGACTGGAGCGACTAGGCTTGTATACACTGGAATTTAGAAGGATGAGAGGGGATCTTATCGAAACGTATAGGATTTTTAAGGGGTTGGACACGTTAGAGGCAGGAAACATGTTCCCAATGTTGGGGGAGTCCAGAACCAGGGGCCACAGTTTAAGAATAAGGGGTAGGCCATTTAGAACGGAGATGAGGAAAAACCTTTTCAGTCAGAGAGTTGTGAATCTGTGGAATTCTCTGCCTCAGAAGGCAGTGGAGGCCAATTCTCTGAATGCATTCAAGAGAGAGAGCTAGATAGAGCTCTTAAGGATAGCGGAGTCAGGGGGTATGGGGAGAAGGCAGGAACGGGGTACTGATTGAGAATGATCAGCCATGATCACATTGAATGGCGGTGCTGGCTCGAAGGGCCGAATGGCCTCCACCTGCATCTTTTGTCTATTTGTCTTCTGCCGTCCAGCCAGCCTGCTCTCCGCCCTGGCATCTGCCCATCTGCAGTGTCAAAGAATTCCACAGATTCACCATCCTCTGACTAAAGTAAATTTCTCCCCATCTCCTTCCTAAAGCTGCCTCACGTGTGGCACCTACAGGTATGTAGGTTAATTGACTGGGTAAATGTAAAAATTGTCCCTCGTGTGTGTAGGATAGTGTTAATATCATATCATATCATATATATACAGCCGGAAACAGGCCCTTTCGGCCCACCAAGTCCGTGCCGCCCAGCGATCCCCGTACATTAACACTATCCTACACCCACTAAGGACAATTTTTTACATTTACCCAGCCAATTAACCTACATACCTGTACGTCTTTGGAGTGTGGGAGGAAACCGAAGATCTCGGAGAAAACCCACGCAGGTCACGGGGAGAGCGTACAAACTCCTTACAGTGCAGCACCCGTAGTCAGGATCGAACCTGAGTCTCCGGCGCTGCATTCGCTGTAAAGCAGCAACTCTACCGCTGCGCTACCGTGCCGCCGTGCGTTAATGTGCGGGGATCGCTGGGCGGCGCAGGACTCGGTGGGCCGAAGGGCCTGTTTCCAGCGCTGTATCTCAGAACTCTAAAAAATCTAAAACCTTGTCAAAGGACTTTCTGGAAAATTTAAGTAAACACCAACCGCTGAAGAAGGGTCTTGACCCGAAACGTCACCCTTTCCTTCTCTCCTGAAGATGCTGGCTGACCCGCTGAGTTACTCCAGCATTTTGTGTGTCCACCTTCGATTATATCTTATTGAAACATATAAGATAATTAGGGGATTGGACACATTAGAGGCAGGAAACATGTTCCCAATGTTGGGGGAGTCCAGAACAAGGGGCCACAGTTTAAGAATAAAGGGTAGGCCATTTAGAACGGAGATGAGGAAGAACTTTTTCAGTCAGAGAGTGGTGAAGGTGCGGAATTCTCTGCCTCAGAAGGCAGTTGAGGCCAGTTCGTTGGATGCTTTCAAGAGAGAGCTGGATAGAGCTCTTAAGGATAGCGGAGTGAGGGGGTATGGGGAGAAGGCAGGAACGGGGTACTGATTGAGAGTGATCAGCCATGATCGCATTGAATGGCGGTGCTGGCTCGAAGGGCTGAATAGCCCCCTCCTGCACCTATTGTCTATTGTCTATTGTCTATTGAACCAGCGTTTGCAGTTATTTTCCTACACGATCACTGACCGGTCGGAGAACGAGGGGGGGGGGGGGGGGGAGGGACGGGGAGAGAGGGAAAGCAAGGGTTACGTGAAGTGAGAGAACTCCAGCAAGAAACTGTTCCTGAGTCTGGTGGTGCGTGCTTTCAAGAGTCTGCACCTTCAGTGTAAGGGTGGAGGGGGAGGGGGGGAGGGGGGGGGGTTGGGGAAATGTAAAGTTATTGGTGGGATGGTGGTCGGTCGGCATGTCTAAGACAGTGGGGAACATTGGTTCCTTTGTGAAAGGCACAGATCGACGACTGACACTGTTTCTTATTCCCATCTCCCTGGTAACCGCCCAGGAATCTCTCTGAATTACCATCCCCTGACCCCCTTCCCCCCACCCTCCCTCCCCCGGAATAAAGGCAAGAGGTTATGCGTTGGCCTTTTTGTTCCAATTCACTTAATTTTAAACGGTGCCATTGACGGTTAGCAGGCCGAGATTCCCAAAGCACCAGGGTTGCACTGGGACACCTGGATACAGAGGCCGGACTGGGCTTTGATCCGTGGTTTAGCATCTGTTATAAATTAACTGGGGTATGTTTCCACTAGCGGGAGAGCCGAGGACTAAGAGCTCACAGCCTCAGAATTAAAGGACGTTCCTTTAGGAAGGAGATGAGGAGGAATTTCTTCAGTCAGAGGGTGGTTAATATGTGGAATTCATTGCCACAGAAGGGTGCGGAGGCCAAGACAATGGATATTTTTAAGACAGAGATAGATAGATTCTTGATTAGTACGGGTGTCAGGGGTTACGGGGAGAAGGCAGGAGAATGGGGTTAGGAGGGAGAGATAGATCAGCCACGATTGAATGGCGGAGTAGACATGATGGGCCAAATGGCCTAATTCTGCTCCTGGGGATCTTATAGAAACATATAGGGGGTCTTATAAAAACGTATAGGGGATCTTATAGAAACAAAAAGGGGGTCTTATAGAAACGTATGGGGAATCTTATAGAAACATATAACATTGGGAACATGTTTCCTGCCTCTAACGTGTCCAATCCCTTAATAATCTTATATGTTTCGATAAGATTCCCTCTCATCCTTCTAAATTCCAGTGTAGATAAGCCTAGTCGCTCCAGTCTTTCAACATATGACAGTCCCGCCATTCCGGGAATTAACCTAGTACACCTACACCCTCAATTTAGTTTGCTCTTTTGACGTTAGTTTAGACTTTAGAGATACAGCATGGAGATAGACCTCGTACACCAGTGCTCTCCATAAACACGAGGACCAATTTACAATTATCAGAGGACAATTAAACCGACAAACCTGTACACCTTTGGAGTTTTGTGTTTTGAATTTGTGTCCTTTCGATGGCCGAAGGGCCTGTTTCCACGCTGCATCTATCAATCAATTCAATCGAAACACTAGAGCGAATGGGTGACCGATGGTCGGCATGGACTCGGTGGGCAGAGAGGGGTTGTGTTCCCTGCACTATCAATCAATCCATTAAAAAAAACCTATTGTGAATGGCCGATCGATAAGCGAACTAGTATGGAGGCAAAATCAGACGATAAATGCTGGAGTAACTCAGCGGGTCAGGCAGCATCTCTTGTGAGGAGGAATGGGCGACGTTTTGGGGTCGATATTCTTCTCCAGACTGAAAGTCAGGGGAGAGGGAGACTAGAGGTAAGGAAGGGTAAGGTGTGAAAATGACGGATCAAAGCAGACGATTGTTGAAGGAAGTACAGAATGGTTCATTGTTGGCTGAGGGGAAGGTGACAACGAAGCACTCAATCAATAAAATTAATTAGGTGGACGGTGAAACTAGTCGGAGAACTATGGTGGGGGAGGGACGGGGAGAGAGAGGGAAAGCAAGTGTCCAGTTTTGGGTTGAGACTAGAGTTGCCAACTGTCCCGTATTAGCCGGGACATGCCGTATATTGGGCTAAATTGGTTTGTCCCGTACGGGACCGGCCTTGTCCGGCATTAGGCCCGGGGGGCGCTGTAGGCCTGGGGGCCACTGTAGGCCTGGACAGTGTAGGCCCGGAGGCCCGGTTGCCACCTAACGGAGGTTACGTAACAACCCGCCGCCCGGCCGGGGCGCCCGTCATTGGTGGAGTGGGAGCACGTTGGGTGGGTGAGGTCACGTGGGGCGCGGGGCGGTGACATCACCTTTTGTCCCTTATTTGGGTGTTAGAAAGTTGGCAACCCTTGTCGAGACCCTTCTTCAGACAGGCAGAGATGGAGACAAGGGTGACTGCAGATGCTGGAACCAAACAGCATAAAAACAAACAGCTGGAGGAACTCAAAAACCAGGATCCCAGCTGCAGTCAAACTGGGAGATGACACACACATTAGCCGTGGTGTGCCTCTTACATTGAAGATGTTACCTCAGCATAATAGTTTCTGCTCGTTATGTATGAAGCACATAAAAGTCTCCCTGGAGTTAGCACTTCAAGCATTTGCTTTGATTAGCCTACCGCACTTGCTCATTAACCTTGTTAGCAACTTTCATTTGCTTTTATTATCCTAATTAAGTAGACATTTACATTTTCATTCCTTCAAAGCTCTGTACATATTTCTTTTCACTTGCCTTTTGCAACTTCCTAACCGTGCATTGCATTAAACGACAGGATTTGATTTGAAAGGTAAAATGATATTTTTATGGCCATTTACAAGCTCGGAGCATTACGCTAAGTTTACAGCTCATCGAGTCTTTACTTTAGACTTTAGTCTCTAGAGATACAGCGTGGAAACGGGCCCTTTGGCCGACCGAGTCCACGCCGACCAGCGAATCACCCTGTCCACTAGCTCTATCCTACGCACTAGGGACTATTTACAATTTTATCGAAGCCAATTATCCTACAAGCCTGGATAGACCCAAAGTGCTGGAGTAACTCCTCGGGTCAGGCAGCATCTCCGGAGAAAAAAGATGGGCGACCTTTTGGGTCGAAACCCGTCTTCACAATCCGTTCTGAAGAATGGTCCTGGCCTGAAACATCACCGATTCCTTTTTCTCCAGAGATGCTGCCCGACCCGGCATTTTGTGTCTATCTTCGGTATATGAAAGACTGCAGTGACTAGGCTTGTATACACTGGAATTTAGAAGGATGAGAGAGGATCTTATCGAAACATATAGGAATTATTAAGGGGTTGGACACGTTAGAGGCAGGAAACATGTTCCCAATGTTGGGGGAGTCCAGAACCAGGGGCCACAGTTTAAGAATAAGGGGTAGGCCATTTAGAACGGAGATGAGTAAATACTTTTTCAGTCAGAGAGTTGTGAATCTGTGGAATTCTCTGCCTCAGAAGGCAGTGGAGGCCAATTCTCTGAATGCATTCAAGAGAGAGCTAGATAGAGCTCTTAAGGATAGCGGAGTCAGTGGGTATGGGGAGAGGGCAGGAACGGGGTACTGATTGAGAATGATCAGCCATGATCACATTGAATGGTGGTGCTGGCTCGAAGGGCCGAATGGCCTACTCCTGCACCCATTGTCTATTGTCTATTGTCACATGTCACTTTAATTTCATGTTTCCTGCATCTTGTGTTGGCAGATCAATTTTCCTCCTGGGATAAATAAAGTATTATCATTTCGTATCGTATTAAGGATGAATTACCCGATCCTCCAATCTACCTTATTGTGGCCCTTGCACTTTTTTTTATTTACATCTACTCTGTCGCTGTAACACTACATTCTGCACTCTGTGCATTTGTATCTGTTGTACTCATGTCTGGCACAATTTGCCTGGATGGCAGGCAAGCCAAAGTCTTTCCACTGTACCTCAGGACATGTGTCAATAATAATCTAATCCCACTGCCTACAGTTCTTTTGTGAGTCAAGTACTGCTATGACGTACCGGTGCTTTTTAGAAATGTTAATCTTTAGAAAGGATTACTAAAGTTGATAAAAGTAACATTTATTCATGAAGTTAGGCGATATTAAGCAGCTTCAGCAGCTCGTGGGGTGATGCTCTGCCCGAGACACGAACAGCAAAGAGCAATATGCATGCCAGCAACCTTATGTCTACACAACAAGCACTGCTAATGCCAATACCAATGCAAATATCAATGCCAATGCCAATGCCAAATCGAATACCCCTGCCAATAACAATTAAATGCCAATACCAATCCCAATAGCAAAACTAATACCAATGCGAATACTAATACCAATGTCAATACCAATGCCAATGTCAATGCCAATGTCAATGCCCATACCAATGCCAATGCCCATACCAATGCCAATGTCAATGCCCATACCAATTCCAATGTCAATGCCCATACCAATGTCAATGTCAATGCCAATGTCAATGCCCATACCAATGCCAATGTCCATGTTAATGCCCATTCCAATGTCAATGTCAATGCCCATACCAATGCCAATGTCCATACCAATGTCAATGCCAATGTCCATGTTAATGCCCATACCAATGTCAATGTCCATACCAATGCCAATGTCAATGTCGATACCAATGCCAATGTCAATGCCCATGCCAATGTCAATGCCAATGTCAATTCCCACACCAATGTCGATGCCAATGCCCATACCAATACCAATGTCAATGCCAATACCAATGGCAATACCAATGCCAATATGAATGCCCATGCCAATACCAATTAAATGCCAATACCAATCCCAATAGCAAAACTAATACCAATGCGAATACCAATACTAATGGCAATACCAATGTCAATGCCCATACTAATGTCATTGACAATACCAATGCCAATTACAATGCCAATGTCCATACCAATGGCAATGCCCACATGTTTAGACGGTAATGTTGCATCCTTATTGTTTGGATGTGGTTATGCTTTATTCTTAATTGTTAACTGTATGTTTGTGTTGTCATTTGTGAGCGGAGCGCCAAGGCATATTCCTTGTATATGCACATACTTGGCCAATAAACTTATTCATTCATTCATTCATTCATTCATTCATTTATTCATTCATTCATTCAATGGCAATACCAATGTCAATGTCAATACAAAAACACTACCAATGCTAATACTAATGAGAATATCAATACCAATGCCAATACCTGTACGGAGTTTGTTCGTTCTCCCCGTGACCGCATGGGTTTTTTCCAAGATCTTCAGTTTCTCCCACGCTCCATAGAAGTACAGGTTAGTAGGTTAATTGGCTTGGTGTAAGTGTTAATGTGTGTTTAGGATTAACACTTAATGTGTTTAGGATGGTGTTAATGTGCGAGGATCGCTGGTCGGCGCGGACTCGGTGGGCCGAAGGGCCTGTTTCCAAGCTGTATCTCTAAACTAAACGAAACTAAGGCAGTCCCTTCAGAAATAGTTCATGGTGTGCGAAGTTCATGTCCAAATGTTTTTGGCAGGCACAAGGTGGTCAATGAAAGGTTGTCTTTGTTTATAGCGTTCCACAGTCATGATTGATCTTAAATTAGACTGAGGTTTAACCTCAAATTAATGTTTTAGACTTCTGGCTGACACGAGATAGTTTTGACCAAGGTTACAGATCCATGTTCAATAGACTTCAGTACAGATATCCGTGTTGGCCATGGGTAAGAAGGTTCTAAGTATATGTTTCCTCCCTTGGGAGTATTGTGCCAAGTTTTGGTCACCCTGCTATAGGAAGGATGCCATTAAGCTGAAAAGAGCACGTAGAAAATAGGTGCAGGAGTAGGCCATTCGGCCCACCATTTAATATGATCATGGCTGATCATCCAAAATCAGTACCCCCGTTCCCGCTTTTTCCCCCATATCCCTTGATTTCTTTAGCCCAAAGAGCTAAATCTAACTCCATCTTGAAAACATCCAGTGAATTGTCCTCCACTGCCTTCTGTGGCCGAGAATTCCACAGATTCACAACTCTCTGGGTGAAAAAGTTTTCCCTCATCTCAGTCCTTAAATGACCGACCCCTTATTCTTAAACTGTGACCCCTGGTTCTGGACTCTCCCAACGAGGGGAACATTTTTCCTGCATCTAGCCTGTCCAATCCGTTATGAATTTTATATGTTTCTATGAGAGGCCCTCTCATCCTTCTAACTTCCAGTGAATACATGCCCAGTCGACCCATAGTTTCATCATATGTCAGTCCTGCCATCCCGGGAACTAACCTGGTGAACCTACGCTGCGCTCCCTCAATAGCTAAAATGTCCTTCCTCAAATTAGGAGACCAAAACTGCACACAATACTTCAGGTATTGTGAAGTGCGGTACAGTGAAGATTTATGAGGATGTTGCCAGAATCTGTTGCCTGAGCTGTCGGGAGAGGTTGGGCAGGGCTAGGACTTTAATGTGGTTCTGGTAAATGTGAGGTTATCCACTTTGGTGGTAAGAACAGGAAGGCAGATTATTATCTGAATGGTGTCAAGTTAGGAAAAGGGGAAGTACAAAGAGATCTGGATGTCCTTGTTCATCAGTCACTGAAAGTAAGCATGCAGGTACAGCAGGCAGTTGTACAGGGCCCTAGTGAGACCACACCTGGAGTACTGTGTGCAGTTTTGGTCTCCAAATTTGAGGAAGGACATTCTTGCTATTGAGGGAGTGCAGCGTAGGTTCACTAGGTTAATTCCCGGAATGGTGGGACTGTCTTATGTTGAAAGACTGGAGCAACTGGGCTTGTATACACTGAAATTTAGAAGGATGAGAGGGGATCTTATTGAAACATATAAGATTATTAAGGAATTGGACACGCTAGAGGCAGGAAACATGTTCCCAATGTTGGGGGAGTCCAGAACCAGGGGCCACAGTTTAAGAATAAGGGGTAGGCCATTTAGAACGGAGATGAGGAAAAACTTTATCAGTCAGAGAGTTGTAAATGTGTGGAACTCTCTGCCTCAGAAGGCAGTGGAGGCCAATTCTCTGGATGCTTTCAAGATAGAGCCCTTAATGATAGCGGAGTCAGAGGGTATGGGGAGAGGGCAGGAACGGGGTACTGATTGTGGATGATCAGCCATGATCATTTTGAATGGCGATGCTGGCTCGAGGGGCCGAATGGCCAACTCCTGCACCTTTTGTCTATTGTCTATTGTTTATTCCTTGGAGCGCAGGAGGCTGAGGGGTGATCTTATAGTGGTGTAACAAATTATGAGGGATATCGATAGGGTTATTCTGCAAAGTCTTTTTCCAGGGTTGGGGCATTAAGAACCAGCAGACACAGGTTCAAGGTGAGAGGGGAAAGATTTAATAGGAACCTGAGGGGTAACTTTTTTACACCAAGGGTGGTAGTTGTTTGGAACGAACTGCCAGAGGAGGTAGTTGAGGCTGGTAGTCTCGTAGCGTTTAAAAGACATTTAGACAGGGACATGGATAGGATAGGTTTCGGGGGGTAATGGGCCAAGGATGGGACTTGTGTAGATGGGGCATGTTGGTCAGCATGGGCACGTTGGGCCGAAGGGCCTGTTTCCATGCTGTGTGACTCTATGACACTTGGATAGGTACATGGATAGGTGAAGTTCAGAGGAATATGGGCCAAACATGGAATAATGGGACGTATGGATTGGGCATCTGGGTCAGCATGGACAAGTCGGGCCGAAGGGTATGTTTCCAGTATGACCCTATGGCTCTCCATGTTCTCCATCTAAACACCAAACTCTTCTCCCATGGTTTAATTACAGGGCATCTCCAACACTCCTTCATACAAACCCTACTCTTGTTTTCCAACATGTGCACTTGTGCTAGGCACAAAAATTTCAGCTGAACGTTAAGTCTATGAATCTTAGAGATTTAGCACTATTGTCCCTGGTTTTGCAATCTACGACTGTTTTTATGCACCTCCATCATCTCCTGTACAAAGTCTCATTGCCTTCAGACATCGTCGACTAATCACAGCATTGTTTGGGAACAGCTCCTTCCAAGACCGCAATAAATCGTGGAGAGTTGTCTGACCATCGCACAAACCAACCTCCCTTCCATTGACTCCATTTGCACCTCACGCTGCCTCGGCAAGCCCAGCAGCGTCATCAAGGACCAGTCCCACCCCGGCAAACTCCCTCTTCTCCCCTCTCCCGTCGGGCAAAAGGTACAGCAGTGTGAAAACGCACACCTCCAGATTCAGGGGCAGTTTCTTCCCAGCTGTTATCAGGCAACTGAACCATCCTACCACAACCAGAGAGCAGCACTGAACGACCATCTACCTCATTTGTGACCCTCGGGCTATCCTAGACAATAGATAGACTATAGGTGCAGGAGGACGCCATTCGGCCCTTCGAGCCAGCACCGCCATTCAATGTGATCATGGCTGATCATTCTCAATCAGTACCCCGTTCCTGCCTTCTCCCCATACCCCCTGACTCCGCTATCCTAAGAGCTCTATCCAGCTCTCTCTTGAATGCATTCAGTGAATTGACCTCCACTGCCTTCTGAGGCAGAGAATTCCACAGATTCACAACTCTCTGACTGAAAAAGTTTTTCCTCATCTCAGTTCTAAATGGCCTACCCCTTATTCTTAAACTGTGGCCCCTTGTTCTTGATCGGACTTTGCTGGCTTTATCTTGCACTAAAAGTTATTCACGTTAATCCCTTTATCATGTATCTGTACACTGCGAATGGCCCGATTGTAATCATGTACGATTTTTCCGCAGACTGGCTAGCACGCAACAAAGGCTTTTCACTGTACCTCGGTACACGTGACAGTAAGGCAGTAAACTAAACTGAACTGAATTTGTGTAGGATGGAACTGCAGATGCTGGTTTAAACCGACGATAAACACAAAAAGCTGGTGCAACTCAGCGGGCCCGGGCAGCATCTCTGGAGAAACGGAATGGGTGACGTTTCGGGGCAACCTGCTCCTTTTCTCCAGAGATGCTGTCTGACCCGCTGAGTTACTCCAGCTTTTTGTGTCTCTGAACTGAATTTGTTGTTGGGCACCAACAGCTCCAGCTGGATACCCAAGTCTATGAATCTTCAGAGATTTAGTGTTATTGTCCCCAGTTCCTGCAGTCTACGACTATATTTATGCAGCTCAATCATCTCCCTCATTGCCAGTGGACGTACTCCACTAATCCCTGGCTTTCCTGCCTTGCATCAATCCAGGTTCAAAATGCTGACTTACTGGCTCTGAAACCTTCTTACTGAGAGCCCCATTGAACCACGCCAATGCATTTCATCGAACATTAGGCATTGCGGTCGACGGTGGCATAAATATCTCCTGGCTTCTATAATTAATCACCATTGCTCTGGAATTGCACATAGTACAATCATTGCATGGTCCATTTCAGCAATCAGTGATTGCTTTTTAAGACAGGCCCTGAAAGTTTTCAAATTGATTTCCGTGGGGGGTTAGCGGGGCAATGGAAATGGGGCTGTGCTAATGTATGGCAATACTTTATTGAACTGTTAGCGAAAGAAGAATATCACTCTACGTCTTGTACATGTGATAATATAGAATCGTTGAGCTATTGGAAAGAGAATGATCTGTTTTAAAATGGAGACAATAGACAATAGTTGCACGTGGAGGCCATTCGGCCCTTCGAGACATTTTTCTTTCCCAGAAGGGCTGCCTTAGAACATATAACATAGAGCAGTACAGCACGGGAACAGGCCCTAGGGTCGCCAACTGTCTCACTCGCAAATACGGGACAAGGTGACGTCACCGCCCCGCGCCCCACGTGACCTCGCCCAGCCCAGCGGCCACGTGCTCCCGCTCCAACAATGGCGGCCGCCCAGGCCGGGAGGCGGGTTGCCACGCAACCTCCGTTAGGCGAACACACTCAGCGAACACACTCTTGTTAGCCTACACTGGTCCCGGCCTACAGCAGCCCGCGGGCCTAATACGGGACAAGGGCGGTCCCGTACGGGACAAACCAATTTAGCCCAAGATACGGGGGATGTCCCCGGCTAGTACGGGACAGTTGGCAAACCTACTTTGGCCCACGATGCCATGCGGTAAATGACCCTATCTGTGTCTGAAGAAGGGTCTCGACCCCGAAACGTCGCCCATTCCTTCTCTCCTGAGATGCTGCCTGACCTGCTGAGTTACTCCAGCATTTTGTGAATAAATACCTTCGATTTGTACCAGCACCTGCAGTTATTTTCTTACACTGTCTGTGCCATGTGTAGCTGGGTTGTGATGTCTAAGGGAAGGGGGAAGGCATTAATGCGTAAGTGAGAAGAATAGAAAAGGTAGGATTACTGTAAATAGATAAGAATCTCAATTAAGTTCAGATCAGTTTTAGTTTATTGTCGCGTGTACAGTGAAAGGCTTTTGTTGTGTGCTAACCAGTCAGCGGAAAGACAACACCTGATTGCAATCGAGTCATTCACAGTGTACAGATACATGAGAAGAGGTAGTGCTGGGGTTACGTGAAATTGGAGAAATTAACGTTCGTACCATCTGGGTTGTAAGATGCCCTAAGCGAAATGTGAGCTCCTAGTCTGAGAAAAGTCATTGTCTGCCCAACCTCACTCAAATCACACCTGAAATGAGGAAGTAGTTAAAATCATAGAGTCAGACAATGTGGAAACAGGCCCTTCGGCCCAACATGTCCCAACTACATTCACCCTACCTGCCCGCATTTGGCCCATATCCCTCCAAACCTGTCCTATCCTTGTACCTGTCTAACTGTTTCTTAAACGTCGTGATAGTCCCAGCCTCGACTACCTCCTCTGGCACCTCGTTCCATACACCCACCGCCCTTTGTGTGAAAAGGTTACCCCTCCGGTAGCTCTTAGGTTTAACGGAATCAAGCGATATGGGGAAGGAGCAGGAACGGGGTACAGATTTTGGATGATCAACCATGATCATATTGAACAGCGGCGCTGGCTCGAAGGGCTGAATGGCCTACTCCTGCACCTATTTTCTATGTTTTCTGTTTGAGTCCAATTAAATCTTTTCCCCTTCACTTTAAACCAGTGTCCTCTGGTCCTCTAATCCTGGGCAAGAGACTCTGTGCGTCTACCCGATCTATTCCTCCCAAGATTTTATACGCAAATATCAAGTACTAGACCAAGTGGAGCCGTTGAGCCCAAACCTCTCCTGCATTGGTGCAGCACCCTCTCCTCCCCCCCTCCCCTCTCCCCTCTCCCCCTCCCCCCCTCCCCACCACCGCCCTCCCTCCCTCCCCCCTCCCTCCCCCCTCCCCTCCCCCTTATTCTCCCTCCTTCCCATCCCACACCCCTCCCCACCACCTCCCTCCCTCCCCCTCCCTGCCACCCTCCCCCCCTCCCCCTCCTCCCTCCCCTCTCCCTCCCCATCCCCCTCTCCCCACCACCGCCCTCCCTCCTCCCTCCCCCCTCCCTCCTCCCTCCTCTCCCCCTTATTCTCCCTCCTTCCCATCCCACACCCCTCCCCACCACCCCCCTCCCTCCCCCCTCCCCCTCCTCCCTCCCCTCTCCCTCCCCTTCCCCTCTCCCCTTCCCCTCACCCTTATTCTCTCTCCTCCCCCCCTCCCTGCCTCCCTCCACCACCTCCCTCCCCCTCCCTCCCTAGGAGATAGATTTAAACTTTAAAATGTGAATAACTTTAAAATATATAACACCGATTTCAATGAGACTTCTTCCATTAGCACCAAAGGGACGACGGTGAGTAAGGTGGGCCTAAAATTGTCGCGCTATCGTGTACCGTGTTGGCTGTAGTTCAGGAACAAACAAACAAACAAACGAGAGTTTTAGTATATAGATAATAATGGTGGGAGACTGGTGTCACACGTAGACAAGGCCAGGCAAGAATAGCGTCTGGCCCGCTGTGCAAGACCCATTGCATCATTAGTAGTAACTCACAGCACAGACAAAGGGTATAAGATTGCTGTTTCCATGCTCTTCCAAAAAACAAAAACAAAATTAGTTCAGATATATCTTTTTCAAAACTCCAGAAGGTCCAGAAGGTCGGCCACGGTGGCGCAGCGGTAGAGTTGCTGCCTTACAGCGCTTTCAGTGTCCGAGACACGGGTTCGATCCTGACTACGGGCGCTGTCTGTACGGAATTTGTACTTTCTCCCCGTGACCCGCGTGGGAGAACTTCGAGATTTCTCCGAGATCTTCGGTTTCCTCCCACACTCCAAAGACGTGCAGGTTTGTAGGTTAATTGGCTTGGTGTAAGTGTAAATTGTCCCTAGAGTGTGTAGGATGGTGTTAATGTGCGGGGATCGCTGGTCGGTGCGGACTCGGTGGGTCGAAGGGCCTGTTTCCACGCTGTGTCTGTTAAAAACTAAAATGAAAATAGCTGATCACACTCCCTGAACCAGTTGAATTTTTTCATGGTCACTGCCATTGACTTACTTATTTAAAATTCCAGATTTAATTCAAAACTGGAGTTTTAAATTTCCTTAGCTGCTTGCACTGAAGCTTGGATCAATTAGGCGAGAATGAATGAAAACAAAGAATTAGAGGTTACAAAGTATTTTTTTCTTTTTGGATCGTCTGACCTGCTGTGCAAGGCCCATTGCCTCATCAGTAGGGAACCAAGAACCAGAGGACCTAGGTAGAAGGTGAGGGAGGGGAAGGTTTTAAATGGAACCAAAGGGGAAATTGTTTTACACAAAGGGTGACAGGTATATGGAATGGACTGCCGGAGGAGGTAGTTGAAGCAGGTCCTATCACAATGTTTAAGAAACACTTGGACAGGTATTCAGATAGGAAAGGTTTGGAGGGATTTGGGCATAACGCAGGCAGGTGGGACTGGTGTAGATGGAGCATGTTGGTCGGCGTCAGCAAGTTGGGCCGAAGGGCCTGTTTCCACGCTGTGTGACTTTATGATTCTATGAGTAATCTGACTTCAGCTACTTCTTCACCATTACTTCACAGTCTCGTTCGGTCAGAGATAGTCTCTGCTCTGCTCCAGCCACAATTCCAGAGGGTTAAACAATAGACAATAGGTGCAGGAGTAGGCCATTCGGCCCTTCGAGCTAGCACCACCATTCACTGTGATCATGGTTGATCATTCTCAATCAGTACCCCGTTCCTGCCTTCTCCCCATACCTCCTGACTCCACTATCCTTAAGAGCTGTATCTAGCTCTCTCTTGAATGCATTCAGAGAACTGGCCTCCACTGCCTTCTGAGGCAGATTTACAACTCTCTGACTGAAAATGTTTCTCCTCATCTCCGTTCTAAATGGCCTACCCCTTATTCTTAAACTGTGGCCCCTGGTTCTGGACTTCCCCAACATTGGGAACATGTTTCCTGCCTCTAACGTGTCCAACCCCTTAATAATCTTATATGTTTTGATAAGATCCCCTCTCATCCTTCTCAATTCCAGTGTATACAAGCCTAGCCGCTCCAGTCTTTCAACATATGACAGTCCCGCCATTCCGGGAATTAACCTAGTAAACCTACGCTGCAAGCCCTCAATAGCAAGGATATCCTTCCTCAAATTTGGAGACCAAAACTGCACACAGTACTCCAGGTGCGGTCGTGGATACTTTGGGCCTGTTTCCTTGCTCTTCAAAAAAACAAGTGCTGAAAAACGAAACTAGTTCAGATACTTCATTTTGAAAGTCCAGAAGTGTTGGCACAGTGGCGCAGCGGTAGAGTTGCTGCCTTACAGCGCTAGGGACTCGGGTTCGATCCTGACCGTGGGTGCTGTCAGTACGGAGTTTGTTCGTTCTCCCTGTGACCTGCGTGGGTTTTCTCCAGGAGCTCTGGTTTCCTCCCACCCTCTAAAGACGTACAGGTTTGTGGGTTAATCGGCTTTGGTAAAATTGTAAATTGTCCGTCGTGTGTGTAGGATAGTGCTAATGTGCGGGGATCACTGGTCGGCACGGACTCGATGGGCCGAAGGGCCTGTTTCCGCCTAGTATCTCTAAACGGAACTAATCTGAACTAAAGTGGTTTTAATACCCAAGGAACTTACAATACCAAACCCAAATTCTTGCCTATTTTCAAATGAGAAATAGAATATAAGCTGGATCGAAAAACCTTTCTAACCTGATTAAAATCTCCATGATCGCAGAGATATTTAAAAAGCTATTAAAATTCATTTAAATAATTTTTTTAACCATTAAAAACTATTATAAGACAATAAATATAATTAACAACCAGATTAAAAATACTAACAGAATTAAAGTCTCTAAAAACATTAAAACAAAGAACAATATTGATGTGGAGAAATGAGGAACTGCAGGTGCTGCTTTGCACAATGGGACACAAGTGCTGGAGTAACTCAGTGGGTTAGGCTGCATCTATGGCGAAGATGTACAGGTCATGTTTCCGGTACCTGAAACGTCACCTATTAGCTTTTCCAGAAATGCTGCCTGACCCACTGAGTTACTCCAGGACTTGGTGTCGATTTTTTGTTGTTGTTAGCCAACATCTGCAGTTTCTTGTGTCTCCATGTCTCCATAATCTAAAGTAACCCTTACTGTGGCATTTCTCCATTGACTTCTCCAACTTTAGATAGTTCCTCTGTCCCTCTCTTCCCCTCCCCTTCCCAGTTCTCCCCCTATCTTCCTGTATCCTTCCTTTGTCTTGCCTTCCTGACATCAGTCTGAAGAAGGGTCTCGACCCGAAACGTCACCCATTCCTTCTCTCCTGAGATGCTGCCTGACCTGCTGAGTTACTCCAGCATTTTGTGAAATAGATACCTTCGATTTGTACCGGCATCTGCAGTTATTTTCTTACACTTGCTGTGGCACAGTGGATTGGTGACAGGATAAACCTGTTTATTGTCATTTCTGTGGGGCAAAAATATCACTAAACCCAATTCAATAAAGAAGTAACCTTCCTGATTTCTGATTGTCCAAACAGAGGCTTACCAGTCTCAAAGATAGACACAAAGACACAAATGGACTCAAGGAATAAGGCGGCAAAAAGCAGGAACGGGGTACTTTAGACAATAGACAATAGACAATAGGTGCAGGAGTAGGCCATTCAGCCCTTCGAGCCAGCACCGCCATTCAATGCGATCATGGCTGATCACTCTCAATCAGTAACCCCGTTCCTGCCTTCTCCCCATACCCCCTCACTCCGCTATCCTTAAGAGCTCTATCCAGCTCTCTCTTGAAAGCATCCAACGAACTGGCCTCCACTGCCTTCTGAGGCAGAGAATTCCACACCTTCACCACTCTCTGACCGAAAAAGTTCTTCCTCATCTCCGTTCTAAATGGCCTACCCCTTATTCTTAAACTGTGGCCCCTTGTTCTGGATTTTGGATGATCAGCCATGATCCACATTGAATGGCACTGCTGACTCGAAGGGCCGAATGGCCTATCCCTGCACTTTGCTTCTACGTTTCCAAGTGCTGGAGTGACTCAATGGGTCAGGCAGCATCTCTGGAGAAAAAGGATGAGTGATGTTTCTGGGTCGGGGCCCTCCCTCAGACTGAAAGTAGGGGCGGAGGGAACTGGAGGTTGGAAAAGGCCAGAACAAAGCAGGGGCGACAACAGATGACCATGGAAGGGTGGGGCCCACAATGGCCCATTGTTGGCTGGAGAAGAGGTCATAACGAAAGTATACAAGGATGCGAACAGTGGATCTAGTGGGATGTCTAGGGGAAGGGGGAGAGGGAATGGAATGCATGGGTTAGTAGGAAAAAAACTGCAGATGCTGGTCTAAATCGGAGGTAGACACAAAATGTTGGGGGAAGTCCAGAACCAGGGGCCACAGTTTAAGAATAAGGGGTAGGCCATTTAGAACAGAGATGAGGAAAAACTTTTTCAGTCAGAGAGTTGTAAATCTGTGGAATTCTCTGCCTCGCAAGGCAGTGGAGGCCAATTCTCTGAATGCTTTCAAGAGAGAGCTAGATAGGGCTCTTAAGGATAGCGGAGTCAGGGGGTATGGGGAGAGGGCAAGAAGGGGTACTGATTGAGAATGATCAGCCATGATCACATTGAATGGTGGTGCTGGCTCGAAGGGCCAAATGGCCTACTCCTGCACCTATAGTCTATTGTCTATTGGGTCAGGCAGCATCTTGGGAGAGAAGGAATGGGTGACGTTTCGGGTCTGAAGAAGGGTCTCGACCCGAAACGTCACCCATTCCTTCTCTCCAGAGGTGCTGCCTGACCCGCTGAGTTACTCCAGCATTTTAGTGTCTACCTTCGAATGCGTTGGTTACTTAGAATTAGTTAAATCAACGTTCGGTCGCAAGAAGTGTCCCAACCCACACCTATCCATTTTTACCAGAGATGCTGCCTGACCCGCTGAGCGTGACTCCAGCACTCTGTGTCCTTTTGTGTATTAACCATCATCTGTCGTTCCTTGACTCTACTTTACCGGAATGCTGCCTGGATTAGAGGGTATTAAATGTGTGTGTGTGTGTGTGTGTGTATATATATTCGCCTAAAATTGCCGCGCTATCGTGTACCGTTTTAGCTGTAGTTCTGGAACAAACTAACAAACAAACGAGAGTTTTAGTATATAGATATTAAACCACACACCCATCAATGGCATTATTTATTTAAATTCTTGGAACCAGTGCGCACTAATTTAAAAGCTTGCCGCTAAAGCTGAATCAGTGACGATGTAAGACTCAGGCATGTATATGTCTCTATAATAAAGGTTCCTCATTACACTAACGAGCGTTGAACTTTATTGCCAGCTTTGTCTTGTCTGATTAAGTCTTGTTCTTTGGAGGCAGAATGTGAAATGCTCTGTATCCCACAGGGACGTTCTGGGCTGGCTAGGTTTACAACGTAACTGTGCAGGAAGGTGCTGAGGATGCTGGTTATAAACCGAGGACAGACGCAAAATGCTGGAGTAACTCGGCCCCTCAGGCAGCATCTCTGGAGGAAAGAAATAGGTGATGTTTCGGGGTCGAGATCCTTCTTCAGACTGAGGGCGATCAGTCCGAAGATGGGTCTCGACCTGAAACGTCACCCATTCCTTCTCTCCAGAGGTTCGATCCTGACCTCGGGTGCTGTCAGTGTGGAGTTTGCCCCTTCCCCCCCGTGACCGCGTGGGTTTCCGCTGGGTGCTCCGGTTTCCTCCCACATCCCAAAGCCGCGTGGGTTTGTAAGTTGATCGGCCCTCCCTAGATTGTCCCGAGTGTGCAGGAAGTGGATGTGAAAGTGGGATGGTATAGAACGAGTGTGAACGGTGATTTGTGTAGGAAAATAACTGCAGATGCTGGTACAAATCGTAGGTCTCGACCCGAAACGTCACCCATTCCTTCTCTCCAGAGATGCATAGAAATATAGAAAATAGGTGCAGGTGTAGGCCATTCGGCCCGTCGAGCCTGCACCACCATTCAATATGATCATGGCTGATCATCCAACTCAGTAACCTGTACCTGCCTTCTCTCCATACCCCCTGATCCCTTCAGCCACAAGGGCCACATCTAACTCCCTCTTAAATGTAGCCAATGAACTGGCCTCAACTACCTTCTGTGGCAGAGAATTCCACAGTTCCTCCAGTTACTCCAGCATTTGAGTTACTCCAGCATTTTGTGAACGGTGATTTGTGTAGGAAAATAACTGCAGATGCTGGTACAAATCGAAGGTATCACAAAATGCTGGAGTAACTCAGCAGGTCAGGCAGCATCTCTGGAGAGAAGGAATGGGTGACGTTTCGAGTCAAGACCCTTCTTCAGACTGACGACGTTTGGGGTCGAGACCCTTCTTCAGACTGAAGAAGGGTCTCGAACCGAAACGTCACCCATTCCATCTCTACAGAGATGCTGCCTGACCCGCTGAGTTACTCCAGCATTTTGTGAACGGTGATTGATGGTTGGCATGGACTCGGTGGCCTGTTCCCATGCAGTATCTTAATCTAAACTAAGTTAGTGCCTCGACCCTAAATGTCACCTATCCACGTTCCCCAGAGATGCTGCCTGACTTGCCAGGTTACTCCAGCAATTTGTCTTTTTAAAAACAAACTTCTGCAATAACCCTTTAAAACCTAACTCCTTGCCTGAAACACTCACTTATCTGTCACAATACCTTGCAGTATGAGGGGAGGAACTGCAGATGCTGGTTATACATCGGATAGACACAAAATGCTGGAGTAACTCAGCGGGACAGGCAGCATCTCCGGAGAGAAGGAATGGGTGACGTTTCGGGTCGAGGCCCTTCTTCAGACTGACCTTCCAATGTGACTCGGACTTACAATAGACACAAAAAGCTGGAGAAACTCAGCGGGTCAGGCAGCATCTCTAGAGAAAAGGGATCGTTTTTTACCTTATTACTTTTTGGCATAATCTTTCATTCATTTGTTCCATAATACTCTACATCACCGTCTACATCTCTCATTCCCCCCCCCCCCCCCCCCCCCCGGCCGACTCAGTCTGAAAAAGGGGTCTCGACCCCAAACGTCACCTATTCCTTCTCTCCAGAGATGCTGCCTGACCCGCTGAGTTACTCCAGCGTTTCGTGTGTCTGTCTCCGGTGTGAAGCAGTTCCCTTTCCACACATGACTTGGACTGGTTGCCTCTGTGAAGATCGTGTGAAGTGTCTCGGACGCGTTACACAACATTTTTAAACGCACCATTTGTTGATGTTCAAAGGACACGTTAATAACATTGTCGCCTCTCTCCCTCCCTGTCTCTCTCCCTCCCCCCCCCCCCCCCCCCCCCCCCCCCCCCCCCCCCCGACAGATCTGAGCCCATGGGTGTCGAGCTTCAGCTATCCAGGAGTGTCTGACTACTCTCAACTGGCTATTGATCTCAGCAGGAATCAGCTGATAATCGGTGCCAGGTAATTGACAATTTCCATCCTGATTGCCCTGCTGTGTTTTGTCAGATCCCTCTGCGTCGCGCCGTTAAGATGCAGCGCGCCTCGTCCTTAACCCCTTCGCTGCCAGACTTGCCCCTTCATTTATTTGTTCTACGCCCCTCTTCATACCTCTCATAGACACAAAATGTTGGAGTAACTCAGCACGGGACAGGCAGCATCTCCGGAGAGAAGGAATGGGTGACGTTTCTGGTCGAGACCCTTCTTCAGACCATGGGCAATTGTGGCCTCTACCTTTCCTTGATCAACATCTCTTATTTATACTTTTTTTTGCATATCTTTCATTCATTTGTTCCATGTCTCTCTACATCGCTGTCTCACATCTGTCGCTTCCCTCTCCCCTGACTCTCAGTCTGAGGAAGGGTCTCGACCCAAAACGTCACCCATTCCTTCTCTCCAGAGATGCTGCTGCCTGCACCGCTGAGTTCCTCCAGCATTGGCTAAACTAGCACCTGCAGTTCCTTCCTGCTCCTCAGTTTAGTTTAGTTTATGTTAGAGGGACAACCTGGAAACAGACCCTTCGGCCCAGCGAGTCCGCGCCGACCAGCAACCACCAGCACTATCCTGCCCACACTTTGGACAATTTACAGATCACAATTTTTACCGAAGCCAATTAATCTACAAACCGGCACGGCTTTGGAGTGTGGGAGGAACCTGGAGCACCTGCGGGAAACCCACGCAGGTCACGGGGATAACGTACAAACTCCATACAGACAGCAACTATAGTCAAACGCAAATGTTTATATATACCAAACGTAGGCTCGGCGATCGTTTCGCTCAACACCTTCTCTCAGTCCGCCTTAATCAACCTGATCTTCCGGTGGCTGAGCACTTCAACTCCCCCTCCCACTCCCAGTCTGACCTTTCTGTCATGGGCCTCCTCCAGTGTAAAAGTGAGGCCCACCGGAAATTGGAGGAACAGCACCTCATATTTTGCTTGGGCAGCTTGCAGCCCAGTGGTATGAACATTGACCTCCAACTTTAGATAGTTCCTCTGTCCCTCTCTTCCCCTCCCCCTTCCCAGCTCTCCCTCTATCTTCCTGTTCCCACCTATATCCTTCCTTTGTCCCGCCCCCCTGACGTCAGTCTGAAGAAGGGTCTCGACCCGAAACGTCGCCCATTCCTTCTCTCCTGAGATGCTGCCTGACCCGCTGAGTTACTCCAGCATTTTGTGAAATAAATACCTTCGATTTGTACCAGCATCTGCAGTTATTTTCTTACGCAGCTATAGTCAGGATCAAACCCAAGTCTTTGGCGCTGTGAGGCAGCAACTCTACCATTACGCCACCCTATTTCAATAGACAATAGACAATAGGTGCAGGAGGAGGCCATTTGGCCCCTCGAGCCAGCACCGCCATTCAATGTGATCATGGCTGATTATTCTCAATCAGTACCCCGTTCCTGCCTTCTCCCCATACCCCCTGACTCCGCTATCCTTAAGAGCTCTGTCTAGCTCTCTCTTGTGGAGGCCAAGTCAATAAATATTTTTTAAGGCAGAGATTGATAGGTTTTTCATTAATACGGGTGTCAGGGGTCACGGGGAGAAGGCAAGTGAATGGGGTTAGGAGGGGAGAGATAGATCAGCCATGACGGAACGGCGGAGTAGACTTGATGGGCCGAATGGCCGAATTCCGCTCCTATCACGTATGAACCTATAAGCTTTTGAATTGATCAGCCATGATTGAATGGCGGAGTAGGCATGACGGGCCGAATGGCCTGATTCCACTCCTGGAACTTACGAAAATCTGTGCCGACTGGAGATTTGGATTTGAAGCGCACTGAGAGGGAGATATGGGGTAGAAAACATCAAAGGCATGTGGAAGGCAGAGGGAAAGCGATTGTCAGATGGTCAGAAAGCGATGGTGATGGAAGGCAGAGTGGGTGGTGGAAGAACTGAAGGATTCTTTTAAAGTGTTTTGATTTATCTTGGAATCGTGAAATTGTTGCAACATCAGAGGGTCACTACGGTCCCATCCTGCAGCTCCTTCCCTGCGGCCCCATGAATTATTCTCTCTCAGGTGCCTATTCAATCCCTTTCTGACAGCATCGATCGGAGATGCTCCCACCGTCCACGTTCCAGATCAATACGGGAGCAAAGAGGCGACGTGAAACATCAGTTAGGCCGCGTACCTTGGGCCGCTGTGTGCAGCTCTGGTGAACGCTTGAGGGGAAAGACTTTAGGTTTACATTTTAGGCTTTATCTAAAGGACAAGCTGGGACACCCGTATTTTCATTTTTAGTTTTTAAGAGACACAGCGTGGAAACAAGCTCTTCGAACCACCGCACCGACCAGCGATCCCCGCACATTAACACTATCGGGGTTGGACACGTTAGAGGCAGGAAAATGTTCCCAATGTCGGGGGAGTCCAGAACCAGGGGCCACGCAGTCTAAGAATAAAGGAGAGGCCATTTAAAACTGAGATGAGAAAAAAAGTTTCACCCAGAGAGTTGTGAATTTGTGGAATTATCTGCCACAGAAGGCAGTGGAGGCCAATTCTGTGGCAAGAGAGAGAGAGCTTTCTGTGCTTTCAAGAGAGAGCTAGATGCTTTCAAGAGAGAGCTAGATCGAGCCCTTAAAGATAGCGGAGTCAGGGGGTATGGGGAGAAGGCAGGAACGGGGTACTGATTGTGGATGATCAGCCATGATCACATTGAATGGCAGTGATGGCTCGAAGGGCCGAATGGCGTCCTCCTGCACCTATTGTCTATTGACTTTAGAGATGCAGCGCAGAAGCAGGCCCTTCGGCCCACTGAGTCATAAGATCAGGGCCCCGGTGAGACCACATCTGGAGTATTGTGCGCAGTTTTGGTCTCCCAATTTGAGGAAGGTCGTCCTTGCTATTGAGGCAGTGCAGCGTAGGTTCATGAGGTTAATCCCCGGGATGGCGGGACTGTCATATGAGGAAAGATTGGAAAGACTGGGCTTTTATTCACTAGAGTTTAGAAGGATGAGAGGGGATCTGACAGAAACGTATAAAATTATAAAAGGACTGGACAAGCTAGATACAGGAAAAATGTTCCCAATGTTGGTAGAGTCTAGAACCAGGGGCCACAGTCTAAGAATAAAAAGAAGGCTATTTAAAACTGAGGTGAGAAGAAACCTTTTCACCCAGAGAGTTGTGAATTTGCGGAATTCTCTGCCACAGAAGAGAGTGGAGGCCGATTCACTGGATGAATTTAAAAGAGAGTTAGTTGGAGCTCTAGGGGCTAGCGGAATCAAGGGATATGGAGAGAAGGTTACTGATTGTGGATGATCAGCCATGATCACAATGAATGGCTGTACTGGCTCCTCCTGTACTGGCTCCAAATGGCCTCCTCCTGCACCTATTTTCTATGTTTCTATGTCTCTATCATGGTTTTCTCCATCGGTAAGAGACCATTAATGGTTGTGTGAGTCTCAGGGTGAATTTGGGGAAAGCTGTAACCAACGGTTAATTATTGAGCGATATCTGACGTTCTGATATATCACTGTCCTTTTTCAGAAACTACCTCTTCCGACTCACCCTGGACAATGTCTCTCTCATACAGGTAAGCTCCACAACACTCCGAGCCTCATCGTTGTTTAAAAGTATCGTAGCTTTAAGATGCAAGCCCTCCGTTCTTTGCCTCAACAGACCTGTTGAATTCGAGGTCATGGAGTCATAAAGTCAACCAGCGTGGAAACAGGCCATTCGGCCCGACTTGCCCACATCGACCAACATGTCCCATCTCCACTCGTCCCACCTGCCGGCGTTTGGCCCATATCCCACTAAACCTGTCCTAACCTAGAAGTATATAAAATTATTAGGTTTAGACAACGCGGAAACAGGCCCTTCAGCCCACGGAGTCTGAGCCGACCAGCAATCACCCCGTACACGAGCAGTATCCTTTCACGCACGCACGCACGCACGCACGCACGCACGCACACACACACACACACACACACACACACACGCGCGCAATTTACAATTTTTACCGAAGCCAACTGCTCTGCAAACCCGCACGTCTTTGGACTGTGGACGGAAACCGGAGCACCCGGAGAAAACCCACGCAGGTCACGGGGAGAACGTGCAAACTCCATACAGACAGCACCCGCAGTCAGAATCGAACGCGGGGTTCTCTGGCGCTGTAAGGCAGCAGCTCTACCGTGCCGCCCCAGATAGGGTAGACAGTCAGAACCTTTTCACCAGTGCTGTGAATGTCAAAGACAAGAGGGCCTAGCTTCAAGGTGAAGGGGGGGGAAAGTTTAAAGGAGATGTGTGGGGCATGTTTTTTTATACAGAGAGCGTTGGGTGCCTGGAATGCACTGCAAGGGATGGTAGTGGAGGCAGATACGACAGTGGCATCTAAGAGGCTTTTTAATAGCAGATGGAGAAACAGCGAAGGGAGGGATATGGATCATGTGCAGGCAATGGATATTAGTTGCATCATGTCCATCACGAACATTACGGGCCAAAGAGCCTGTTCAAGTGCTGTGCTGTCATATGTAGAAACACAGAACTGAAGATGCTGATTTATAAAAAAGGGCACAAAGTGCCCCAGTCTGAAGAAGGGTCCCGACCCGAAACGTCACCTATTCCTTTTCTCCAGAGATGCTGTCTGACCCGTTGAGTTGCTCCGGCGTTTTTTGTCTCTCTCAGGAGAACATGGAATAGTGACGTTTGGGATCGAGACCTTTCTTCAGACTGATGATCAGTCATCTAACCAAGGTATCACAAAATGCTGGAGTAACTCAGCAGGTCAGGCAGCATCCATACCCACAGCACCCATAGTCGGGATCGAACCCGGGACTCCGGCGCTGCATTCGCTGTAAGGCAGCAACTCTACCGCTGCGCCACTGTGCCGCCCTCAAGTCTAAAGTCTAAAGGGTACCTGTATTAAGGTTGACATTTGACCACCCCAGTGGGTTTGTTCGTTAATTCAGAGAGTGGACAGTATTCTTGGCTCTGAGGTTAGACACAGTCAAGACTCGGAAGGATTATAGATCTGTTTTCTCTGAAGGACATAAATAACAATCCATTATCTTCTCGGTCACCATCCCCGACACTTGCTTTGCATTCCAAATTTATTTACTTTGCTAAATTTGTTCGGCAGCTGCCATGGTGGAATTTGCATTTGAGTTTGATTCAAATATGCGACCGATGAATCACTCCAATAACTCGCCCATCAATTCCCTTCCAAAGAGATTCCATGAAGAATAGCCTTGTGGCCACTTCATCCCGACTTGCCCACACTGACCAAGATGTCCCATCTACACTCGCTTTCGGCCCATATCCCTCTAATTAATGATCATAAGTTATCGGAGCAGAATTAGGCCATTCGGCCCATCAAGTCTACTCCACCATTCAATCATGGCTGATCTATCTTTCCCTCTCAACCCCATTCTCCTGCCTTCTCCCCATAATCCCTGACACTCGTACTGATCAAGAATCTGTCTATCTTCCCCTTAACAATATCCATTGACGGCCTCCATGAACTCCACAGATTCACCACCCTCTGACGATGGAAATTCCTCCTCACCTCCTTTCTACTGCAATCTATCCTAACCATGTACCTATCTAAATGTTCCTGAAATGTTGTGATAGTCCCTGCCTCAACTACCACCTCTGGCAGTTCGTTCCATACACCCACCGCCCTTTGTGTAAAAAGATTACCCCTCAGGTTCCTATTAAACCTTCCCCCCCCCCCCCCCCCCCAACACATTAAACCTATGTCCTCTGGTTCTTGATTGGCCTACCCTGGGTTAAACACTGTGTGTTTACCCGATCTATTTCTAGAGATGAAAGTGTAGATTATTTCTTCTTGTCCAATCTCTTGAACGAGTTTGCAGCCACACCAGCTGAATGATCAGTTGTTTGGTGTGGGAACTAGGGTCCAGAGGGGATCTTATTGGTAGCGCAGCGGTAGAGTTGCTGCTTTACAGCGAATGCAGCGCCGAAGACTCAGGTTCGATCCTGACTACGGGTGCTGCACTGTAAGGAGTTTGTACGTTCCCCCTCGTGACCTGCGTGGGTTTTCTCCGAGATCTTCGGTTTCCTCCCACACTCCAAAGACGTACAGGTATGTAGGTTAATTGGCTGGGTAAATGTAAAAATTGTCCCTAGTGGGTGTAGGATAGTGTTAATGTGCGGGGATCGCTGGGCGGCGCGGACTTGGAGGGCCGAAAAGGCCTGTTTCCGGCTGTATATATATGATATGATATGATATGATATGTATAAGATTATTAAAGGGTTGGACACGTTAGAGGCAGGAAACATGTTCCCAAAGTTGGGGGAGTCCAGAACCGGGGGCCACAGTTTAAGAATAAGGGGTAGGCCATTTAGAACAGAGATGAGGAAAAAACGTTTTCAGTCAGAGAGTTGTAAATCTGTGGAATTCTCTGCCTCAGAAGGCAGTGGAGGCCAATTCTCTGGATGCTTTCAAGAGAGAGCTAGATAGAGCTCTTAAAGATAGCGGAGTCAGGGGGTATGGGGAGAAAGCAGGAACGGGGTACTGATTGTGGATGATCAGCCATGATCACATTGAATGGCAGTGCTGGCTCGAGGGGCCGAATGGCCTACTCCTGCACCTATTGTCTATTGTCTGTTTAGAGCAGAGAGAAGACAAATATAGTTCAGTTCAGATACACAGCATGGGAACAGACACCTTCAGCCCATCGAGTCCTCGCTGACCATCGACCACCTGTTCATACTACTTCTATTATATCCTACATACTCTTCTAATCCGCACGCACCAGGGGGCAATTAACCTACAGACCTGCTTAACTTTGAGATGTCGGGGCAATCCGGCGCACCCGGAGAAAAACCACAGGGTCACAGGGATAGTCCCTGCCTCAGCCACCTCCTCTGGCAGCTCGTTCCATACACCCACCACCCTCCGTATGAAAAGGGTCACCCCTCAGATTTTTATTAAATCTTTTCCCCCTTCACCTCGATTCCCGTACTCTGGGCAAGAGACTCTGTGCGTCCTATTCATAGAAACATGGAAAATAGGTGCAGGAGGAGGCCATTCGGCCCTTCGAGCCAGCACCGCCATTCATTGTGAGCATGGCTGATCATTCTACTTGGCTGGGCATAAGTGTAACTTGTCCCTAGTGTGTGTAGGATAGTGTTAATGTGCGGGGATGGCTGGTTGGTGCGGACTCAGTGGGCTGTTTCCGCGTTATATCTCCAAACTAAACTAAAGATACAGGCTTTTCGGCCCAACAAGACCATGCCATCCCTTTATATAAAAAGGTTACCCCCTCAGGTTCCCATTAAATCTTTCCCCCCTCCCCCCCCCACCCCCCCTCTCCCTTAACCTTAAACCTTATTTCCACTAGTTCTGGATTCCCCAACACTTGGCAAAGAGACTCTGTGTGTCTACCCAATCTAATTCCCCTCATGATTTTGTACACCTCTATAAGATCACCCCTCATCCTCCTGCGCTCCGAGGAATATAGTCATAGCCTACTCTGCCTCCCCCCTATAGCTCGGACCCTCTAGTCCTGACAACATCACTGTACCCTTTAAAGCTTGACAACATTTTTCCTGTAACACCGTGCCCAGGACTTAACTAGTTGATAGTGAGGTAGATTTTCAAAGTCTACAGAGAGACTTGGGCCTTTTGGAAGGGTGGGCTGAAAGATGGCAGATGGAGTTTAATGCTGATAAGTGTGAGGTGCTGCATTTTGGTAGGACAAATCAAAATAGGACGTACAGGGTAAATGGTAGGGAATTGAGGAATGCAGTGGAACAGAGGGATCTGGGAATAAACTGTGCATTGTTCCCTGAAGGTGGAATCTCATGTGGATAGGGTGGTGAAGAAGGCGTTTGGTATGCTTGCCTTTATAAATCAGAGCATCGAGTATAGAAGTTGGGATGTAATGTTGAAATTGTACAGGCATTGGTGAGGCCGAATCTGGAGTATGGTGTGCAGTTCTGGTCGCCAAATTATAGGAAGGATGTCGACAAAATGGAGAGGGTACAGAGGAGATTTACTAGAATGTTGCCTGGGTTTCAGCACTTAGGCTACAGAGAGAGGTTGAACAGGTTGGGTCTTTATTCTTTGGAGCGTAGAAGGTTGAGGGGGGACTTGATAGAGGTTTTTAAAATTTTGAGAGGGACGGACAGAGTTGACGTGGGTAGGCTTTTCCCTTTGAGAGTGGGGAAGATTCCAACAAGGGGACATAGCTTCAGAATTGAGGGACAAAGGTTTAGGGGTAACATGAGGGGGAACTTCTTTACTCAGAGGGTTGTGGCTGTATGGAATGGGCTTCCGGTGGAAGTGGTGGAGGCTGGCTCGATTTTATTATTTAAGAGTAAATTGGATAGGTATATGGATAGGAGGGGATTGGAGGGTTATGGTCTGAGTGCAGGTAGATGAGACTAGGTCAGGGAGAATGGTCGGCGTGGACTGGTAGGGCCGGACAGGCCTGTTTCCATGCTGTAGTTGTTATATGTTATGTTATGCAGCGTGGCCAGCAGATGTTCAGATGTTTATGAGCTGCCAGGCTGCTCCAAGCAAGCCTCAGCACGACCAGCGTTGAAATGCCGGGCCCCCACCCCCAGCTGTTAAATGTGCGACTAGTTTTAACCTGTGGGGGGCAGAAGGTCAGGGAGAGGGGGGGGGGGGGGGGAGGGCTGCCGGGGAGTGGGGCAATCAATCATTCACATCTCAAAGCAGACCACTCTGCGCTGACAGCACTGTGTGAAAACAAAAGCTGGGGGGAGGAGGACGAGTGGCTAAATGAAGCCCACACCGCCTGACTGATGGGGAGAAACGTCTCCTTTCCCCGCTTCCCACACTAGCCGGCAGTCACGCCCCCTCGACTCCGTCGCGGTTCACGTCCGTCGTTGCCAAGCAGCGGCAGAGTTAACGCCGCCTCACGGCGCCAGGGACCCGGCGCGGTGAGGGCGGTCATGGTGGCGCAGCGGTAGAGTTGCTGCCTTACAGCGCCGGAGACCCGGGTTCGATCCCGACTACGGGCGCCGTCTGTGCGGAGTTTGTACGTTCCCCCCTGACCTGCGTGGGTTTTCTCCGAGATCTTCGGTTTCCTCCCACGCCCTAAAGACGTACAGGTTTGTAGGTGAATTGGCTTGGTAAATGTAAAAATTGTCCCTAGTGGGTGTAGGATAGTGTTAATGTGCGGGGATCGCTGGTCGGTGCGGACACGGTGGGCCGTAAGAGCCTGTTTCCGCGCTGTGTCTATAAACTAAACCAAACCCAGGTTCGATCCCGACTACGGGTACTTGTCTGGACGAAGGTAGTACCTTCTTCCCGTGACCTGCGTGGGTTTTCTCCGGGCACTCCGGTCTCCTCCCGCGCTGCGAAGACGTGCGGGTTAATTGGCTTCCGTAAATGCTGCACGCAACGCGGAACGTGGCGCGGTACAGTGGTACAGGAACAGGCCCTTCGGCCCACAAAGTCCATGATGGCAGGTTAAACCGGGCGACGGTCGAGATAGCACGCCAGCGTCTCCACTTTGCGGTGTGTTCCCAGCGACTCTGACACACACCTACAGACGCACCACGGTGGAAGGCACGCCGCCGGGCCACGTCACACCTCGCCTGGGGATCCCACTCTGCCCACGACTGCAAGAAATCGCGAGGAAAGTCAACCGCGTGGACCAGACTCCCCACCATTGACTCCATCCACACTTCACACTGTCTCAGGGAAAACAGCTGACGGAACATAATCAGTCTCGACCAGAAACGTCACCCATTCCTCCTGTCCAGAGATGATGCCTGTCCCGCTGAGTTACTCCAGCACTTTGTGTCTGTCTTAACCAAATATTCTAGAGGAGCAAGATGAACCACTCCGTCAAAATCGCCTATACTGAAGCGTAGTACGCAAAGGAGCGTAACGTCCGCCATTTTAGTAAGCAAAACCCGCCGTTCGCTATGCCTCGCGCAGTGTAATCAGTGTTTTGGGGGAACAGTACGTGTGATGATACCATTAAAATGCAGAATATATCTCATTTTTATTTTAAAATGTTCCTGCAAGTTTCTGCCGACTAAAATGGCGCCGTGATACACTACGTACGGTTTTTAGGGTCGAGTGGTCTATCTTGTCTCTGCTCTATTATCTTTGATCTTAAACGTAATCAGAGACTTGTCCCACCTCAGTCACTCCTTCTCTACACCTGTCGAGCAAAAGATACAAAAACCTTGAAAATTGTGCACGAGAGACTCAGAAACCTCTTCCCCTCTAGTTATCAGCGGGACTGTCGTATGTTGAAAGACTGGAGCGGCTGGGCTTGTATACACTGGAATTTAGAAGGATGAGATGGGATCTTATCGAAACATATAAGATTATTAAGGGGTTGGACATGTTAGAGGCAGGAAACATGTTCCCAATGTTGGGGGAGTCCAGAACAAGGGGCCACAGTTTAAGAATAAGGGGTAGGCTATTTAGAACGGAGATGAGGAAAAACGTTTTCAGTCAGAGAGTTGTAAATCTGTGGAATTCTCTGCCTCAGAAGGCAATGGAGGCCAGTTCTCTGAATGCATTCAAGAGAGAGCTAGATAGAGCTCTTAAGGATAGCGGAGTCAGGGGAGAAAGCAGGATTATGTGTAGTATTATTTGATTTGATTCGATAGTGTAAGCTACCTCGGTACTAATTTAGAGGTTACTTTGGAGATACAGCATAGAAACAGGCCCTTCATCCCATCGAGTTTGTGCTGTACACTAGTTCTATCCTACACAATAGGGACGATCTTATAGGGGTGTATAAAATCATGAGAGGAATAGATCGGTTAGACGCACAGAGTCTCTTGCCCAGAGTAGGTGAATCAAGAAACAGAGGGCAAAGGTTTAAGGGGGGGGGGGAAGATTTAATAGAAACCTGAGGGGTAGGTTTTTCACACAAAGAGGGGTGGGTGTGTGGAAAGAGCTGCCAAAGGAGGTAGGGAAAAAAACCTGCAGATGCTGGTTTAAATCGAAGGTGGACACAAAATGCTGGAGTAACTCAGCGGGTCAGGCAGCATCTCTGGAGAGAAGGAATGGGTGACGTTTCGGGTCGAGACTCTTCTTCAGTCTTTTGTGCCTGTCAAAGGAGGTAGTTGTGGCTGGGACAATCGTAAAGTTGAAGAAACATTTGGACAGGTACATGGATAGGACAGGTTTAGTGGGATATGGGCAGCAGGGCCGTCTTAACGCATGGGCCTGATGGGCACTTGCCCGGGGGCCCACGAGCATAGGGGCCCCCCTGCTGATCTGTGTATGTTAAGTGACTTGCAATAAATAAATACAACTTTAAAAATCTAAGTTCAATAAGTGCTTTTTTCGCAACATTTTCGGTCCCTAAGTGCTTCTCACAGCGATCTGTAAGTGCTTTTCGCAACAATGTAGCACCCTAAGTCCATCGCTAAGTGCTTTTCGATAAGTGCTTTTCGCCGGCACGACAGGGGGGGGCTGGTAGGGAAAGGGGGGGTGGGGGAGAGTAACGGTGCGGGCCCCAGTACACTGCTTTGCCCGGGGGCCTATAATGCTGTAAAAACGGCCCTGATGGGCAGGTGTGACTCGTGTAGCAGGTGGGACATGTCGGCCGGTGTAGGCAAGTAGGGCCGAAGGGCCTGTTTCCACGCTGTATCACTCCATGACTCTAAGCTCTACTTGCGATCGCCCAGTCTGCCTGGAGGTGCTGAGAGAGGCAAAGGGGGTCCCATTTTCAGAGCTAAATATCCTGTCAGCAACATTCCTCCTCTCCCTTGGCCCAAATTCTGTGTGTGTTTGGTTCAGCCTCCAGTGAGACACTGTGTCGGAACTCTGCCTAGTGGCTCTGCTATTGAGTGTAGACGTTGGGAAGGTCATGTTGCAGTTGTACAAGACGTTGGTGAGACTGCATTTGAAGTATTGTGTTTGGTTCTGGGCACCATGTTATACCGTGTAGGAATTAAACGTTGTTGCTCTAACTTCGACGTAACGCAGAACTAATATTTTTGGCGTCTGGGTAAGGTGTCACTTTAAGTGTTATGGGGTGAAGAGGTCAGGCAACAGCCAGACAGAGCTGACAGGCAATGGGTCCGTGCCTGAGAACAAACTATCAGCGTTGTGTGTCTCACACCGTGTAGATTATTAACGGCCGCAGAAACAAAGCAATCAGCTCCCCCACACACCCCCCCCATCTCCTCCCCCCCCCCCTCCGTCCTCCCCTACCAGAGACCCAGCCATCACCCTTCACTCCCCCCTCCTCCCACCTCCCCCACCACAGCCTCGCCGATCACCCTCCTCTCCCCTCCCCACCCCACCCTTACTGCGCGGTGGCGCAGCGATAGAGTTGCCGCCTCACAGCGCCAGAGACCCGGGTTCGATCCTGACCACCGGTGCCGTCCGCAGGGAGTTTGCACGTTCTCCCCGTGACCTGCGTGGGTTTTCTCCAGGTCATTCCGGTTTCTTCCCACATTGCAAAGACTTGCCTTCGGTAAATTGCATCTAGTGTGTGGGATTGAACTAGTAGCAGTCTTATTAAAAGCTTTTTATTCACAAAATGCTGGAGTAACTCAGCAGGTCAGGCAGCATCTCAGGAGAGAAGGAATGGGTGACGTTTCGGGTCGAGACCCTTCTTCAGACTGAAGAAGGGCCTCGACCCGAAACGTCACCCATTCCTTCTCTCCGGAGATGCTGCCTGACCTGCTGAGTTACTCCAGCATTTTGTGAATAAATACCTTCGATTTGTACCAGCATCTGCAGTTATCTTCTTATATTTATTAAAAGCTTTTCCCCTCTCACCTTCAACATATGTCCCCTGGTTCTTGATTACCCTACTCTGGGTAAAATAATCTGTGCATTCACCCGATTTATTCCCCTGGTGATTATGTACACCTCTATAAGATCGCCCCTCATCCTCCTGCGCTCCATGGAATAGAGTCCTAGCCTGCTCAACCTCTCCCTGTAACTCAGGCCCTCGAGTCCTGGTAAGGTTGTAAGGCAAAAATGAATGGAGCAAGAGGAAGGGAGGGAAGTTATTCGGATTTTACTGGACTTTATTTTGCAATAAACATTTTTCACGTTATCCCTTTCATCCTGTATCTATCTGTACACTGTGGGCGGCTAGATTGTAATCATGGATTGCCTTTCCGCTGGCTGGGTAGCTCGCAAGTAAAAGCTTTTCACTGTACCTCGGTACACGTGACAATAAACTGAACTGATCTAAACTCAACTCAAGTTGAGTCAATAGTCAATAGTCAATAGTGGTTTATTTGTCACATACACATAGTGAAATGAAACCCGCAGTTGAAACATTAAGACCAATAAGAAAATGGGGGGGGGGGGGGCTGAGAATGGGGAATGGGACAACAGGGGTCGTGCGGAGGGGACTTGGTGGTGGGGGAAAGAGGGGTACTGGGAAAAGGGGAGGTCCATATCCCTCTCCTCCCCTCCTCCCCTCCCCCCTCCCCCCCACTCTCTCCCCCCCCCTCCCTCCCTCCCCCTCCACAAATACCACCCCATCTCTCATCACCCTCCCCCCCTCCCTCCCCCCCTCCATCCTCAACACCTCCCTCCACCACTCCCTCCCCCTCGATCCCTCCACACCTCCCTCCCCCAAACCTCCCTCTCCCTCCCTCCCCCCTTCACTCCCTCCCCCCTCCCAGTTACAATGGAAACCCTAAGAGGACGGGCCAAAGGGGAGAGTGTGGGGAGAGTAAGAGTGGGGCTGGGGGAGGAGAGAATGGGGGGTGTGGGGACGGGCCCAACGGGCCCGCTTTGCTAGTAATCAATAAAAATGCAATAACACATACAATCATACACTAACACCAAACAAAAGAAACATCCATCACAGTGAGTCTCCTCCAGTCCCTTCTCACTGTGATGGAAGGCCAAAATGTCTTTTCTCTTCCCTGCCGTCTTCTCCCGAGGTCAGGCTGTTGAACTTGCCACGTCGGGGCGGTTTAGTTTAGAGATACAGTGGTGCAGCGGTAGAGTTGCTGCCTTACAGCGAAAGCAGCGCCGGAGACCCGGGTTCGATCCCGACTGCGGGCGCTGTACTGTACGGAGTTTGTACGTTCTCCCCGTGACCTGCGTGGGTTTTCTCCGAGATCTCCGGTTTCCTCCTGCACTCCAAGGACGTGCGGGTTTGTAGGTGAATTGGCTCGGTAAATGTAAAAATTGTCCCTAGTGGGTTAAGGATAGCGTTAATGTGCGGGGATCGCTGGTCGGCGCGGACCCGGTGGGCCGAAAGGGCCTGTTTCCGCGCTGTATCTCTAAACTAAACTTAAGTAAACTGAACTAATCTAAACTCAACTCCACTGAAAAAGGGACTGGACCCTATTCCTTTTCTCCAGAGATGCCTGCTGCGTTACTCCAGCTTTATCTTCAACTCAATTCTACTCAACTAAACTAAACTAAACCATACTAAATTAAACTGACCTACTAAACCCAACTCAACTCACCACCCCTCCCAGCCCCACCTTTGTGTCTTGATCGGAGCTGTGGGTGGGGGGTGGGGGGGGGAGGGGGTGGGTGAGGGGGAGGGGGAGGGGGGAGGGGGGGTGAGGGTGTTAGAGGGTGGGGGCCGAGGCGCAGACAGAATGAATAGCGATGCCGCGATCCCTCGGCATTCCGAGGCCTGACTGCCGTTGTCAGGGGCGACCGGAGACAAAACCCAAGGGGCCTTTTGTGTTTGGCGCTTGAATAGCCAGGCTGCCCATTCACGGTGAAGGTGCAGGCGGGTTGTGGAGGCCAGGCCTATCCCCCCCCAACACCACCCCCAACACCCCCCCCCCACACCCCCCCCCCCCCACCCCCCCACCTCCCCACCCTCTCACCGCCTGCCTCCCCGTACCCGCCCAAGTATCTTTTTTTTTAAAGTTTCGTTTAGAGATACAGCGCGGAAACAGGCCCTTTCGGCCCACCGGGCCCGCGCCGACCAGCGATCCCCGCACACTAACACTATCCTAGACCCACTAGGGACAATTTTTTTGGACACATTTCCCAAGCCAATTAACCTACAAACCCGCACGTCTTTGGAGTGCGGGAGGAAACCGAAGATCTCGGAGAAAACCCACGCGGGTCACGGGGAGAACGTACAAACTCCGTGCAGACGGCACCCGTAGTCGGGATCGAACCCGGATCTCCGGCGCTGCATTCGCTGTGAGGCAGCAACTCTACCGCTGCGCCCAAATCTCGTTATATCTTGTTATTTACCTGTATTAACTACCACCTCCGGCAGCTCATTCCACTGCCCTCTGAGTGGAGAAGATGCCTGGCAGGTTTGTATCACACCTTTCCTATCTCTCCGTAAACCCCTCGTCCTTGATTCTTGACCCCCCCCTACAGTCTGGGTGAAGGACACTTTGCGTGCACCCTGTCAATTCCCCTCATGATTTTATACACCTCGATACGATGAATCAATCTCCTCATCTCAATCGCTTCTTCTCTCACGGTGGCGTAGCGGTAGAGTCGCTGCCTCGAGGCGCCGGAGACCCGGGTTCGATCCTGACCTCGGGCGCTGTCCGTACGGAGTTGGCACGTTCTCCCTGTGACCAGGTGGTTTTTTGCCGGCCACCCCGGTTTCCTCCCACACTCCAAAAACGTGCGTCTTTGTGGGCCAATTGGCTTCGGTAAAATTGTCCCTAGTGTGTCGGATGCAAAACTGGAATAACGTAGAACTAGTGTAAACGGATCATCGTTGGTTGGCGTGGACATGGTGGGGTGAAGGCATTGTTTCCACGTTATAGTTCTAAACTAAATTGATATCTCTCCACTTCTCCCCCTCCCCCTCTCCCTCTCCCTCCCCCTCTCCCTCTCCCCCCCTCCTCCCTCTCCCCCCCTCCTCCCTCTCCCCCTCCCCCTCCCTCTCCCCCTCTCTCTCTCCCCCTCTCTCTCCCCCTCTCTCTCCCCCTCTCTCTCCCCCTCTCCCTCTCTCCCCCTCCCCTCTCCCTCCTTCTCTCCCCCCCTCTCTCTCCCCCTCTCTCTCCCCCCCTCTCTCCCCCCCCCCCTCTTCCCATCTCATTCTCTCTCTATCTCTCCTGCTGTAAAATTCCTCCCTTCCTTCTCCCTTCCATCCTCCCCCTCTCCTTATCCAAGACAGATTTCTTACAACAGCCCCGGGGTGTCTGCATGATGGAGGTCATTTGAAGCAGGTCACCTTTAACGTGTCCCTTCTTGTTTCCTAGGCGATGGAATGGGATCCAGAAGAAGACACCAAGAAGGCCTGTCAGAGCAAAGGGAAGACCGAGGTAAATATTTTAACTATTCTCACCACAAGGCTGCTGTTTAACCAGCACAATCACGTGTCTCTCTTTTTCTCTCTTGGGTGGCACGGCAGCGCAGCGGTAGAGTTGCCACCTTACAGCGAATGCTCTTAAGGATAGCGGAGTCAGGGGGTATGGGGAGAAGGCAGGAACGGGGTACTGATTGAGAATGATCAGCCATGATCACATTGAATGGCGGTGCTGGCTCGAAGGGCCGAATGGCCTCCTCCTGCACCTATTGTCTATTGTCTCCCCGTTCCTGCCTTCTCCCCATACCCCCTGATTCCGCTATCCTGAAGAGCTCTATCCAGCTCTCTCTTGAATGCATTCAGAGAATTGGCCTCCACTGCCCTCTGAGGCAGAGAATTCCACAGATTCACAACTCTCTGACTGAAAAGGTTTTTCTTCATCTCCGTTCTAAATGGCCTACCCCTTATTCTTAAACTGTGGCCCCTGGTTCTGGACTCCCCCAACATTGGGAACATGTTTCCTGCCTCTAACGTGTCCAACCCCTTAATAACCTTATATGTTTCGATAAGATCCCCTCTCATCCTTCTAAAGAGAAGGAATAGGTCTCAACCCAATCTTTTGGGTTGAGACCCTTCTTCAGACCCTCTGTGAGTCCACCTATTAGCTGACAGGCTTTGTCCTGCCTCTCCTCTCTTCCATCTCTCCTTCCCCCCCCCCACCCATCCCCACAATCAGTCTGAAGAAGGGATCCGCCCCGAAATAATAATAATAATAATAATAATAATAATAATAATAATAATAATAATAATAATAATAATAATAATAATAATAATAATAATAATAATAATAATAATAATAATGATAATAATGATAATAATGATAATAATAATAATAATAATAATAATAATAATAATAATAATTTTAATAATATTAATAATAATAATAATAATAATAATAATAATAATGCTAATAATAATAATAATAATAATAATAATAATAATAATAATAATAATAATAATAATAATAATAATAATAATAATAATAATAATAATGATAATGATAATAATAATAATAATAATAATGATAATAATAATAATAATAATAATAATAATAATAATAATAATAATAATAATAATAATAATAATAATAATAATAATAATGATAATGATAATAATAATAATAATAATAATAATAATAATAATAATAATAATATATTCCTTTATTTGTCTCACACGGGGAAATTTGCAGTATTACGGCAGCAAAGTGGATAGCAAGAGACATTCATTATAAATAAAAATAAAGTTAAGGATAATTGTCATCATTTACTGTGTTTTTCCTTTGCTGTTACTGTTGACTGGTCTGTTGACTGGTCTGCTGGGAGCAGTGCTGGTTGTGCAGTCTCACAGCAGCGGGAAGGAAGGACCTCCGATATCTCTCCTTCACAACACTTGTGGTGAAGGAGTCTGTTGGGTGAAGGAGAAATGTCACCTCTCCATGTTCTCCCGAGATGCTGCCTGACCCGCTGAGTAACTCCATCACTTTGTGTCTTCTCTCATTCCATTATAGTTCTTTAATATATAGACATAAAAAACTGCTTTTTTTTCACGAGCAATAACTCTACTACACAACCAAAAGTCTGTTGCCTCCTTTTGCTCTGGTATTTTTGTTTTCATTCTTGACAAGTTTAAACTGTTAATGTTTCATTCTTAATGTTTTATGTTTTATTCTTGATTGTTTACCCTATGTCGCGTTGTTACTTGCGAGTGGGGTACCAAGGCAAATTCCTTGTATATATATATATATATACTTGGCTAATAAAATGCATTCAATTCCATTCAATTCAATATTTTTTGCACGACTTTTTCGAATATAAAATTTTGGAGGTTATGTTACAGTTGGACAGGACATTGGCGAGGCCACATTTTGAGTCATTGTGTTCAGGTTCGGTCGCCATTGTCATAGAAACGATGTTGTTGTTAAGCTGGAAAGGGTGCAGGGAAGATTTACGAGGATGTTGCCAGGACTTGAGGTCCTTGGGCTATAGGGAGAGGTTGAGCAGGCTGGGACTCTATTCCTTGGAGCGCAGGAGACTGAGGGGAGACCTTATACAGGTGTACAACATCATGAGAGGATTAAACAGGGTAAATGCAGAATCTTTTACCCAGAATAGGTTGAATCGAGGACCAGAGGACATATGTTTACGGTGAGGGAAGAAAGATTTAATAGGATCATGAGGGGCAACATTTTCACGTAAAGGGTGGTAGGCATATGGAACGAGCTGCCAGAGGAGGTAGTTGAGGCAGGTACAATAACGACATTTAAAAGATATTTGCTCAGGTACATGGATAGGACAGGTTTGGAGGTATATGGGCCAAACGCAAGCAGGTGGGATTAGTGTAGATGGGGCATGGTGGTCGGCGTGGGCAAGTTGGGACGGAGGTCCTGTTTCTATGGTGACTCTATGATCCTACTTCAGCTTGCAGTACAATCTTACACCATTTTGCGGTTTGGCAAACATAGAACAGTACAGCACAGGAACAGGCCCTTCGGCCCACAACGTCTGTGCTGAACATGGTGCCAGGCTAAACTAATCACCTCTGCCTGCACGTGATCCATACATACTTCTCCATTCTGTGCACATCCATGTCATAAGGAATAGGAGTAGAATTAGGCCATTCGGCCCATCATGTCTACTCCGCCATTCAATCATGGCTGATCTATCTCTCCATCCTAACCCCATTCTCCTGCCTTCTCCACATAACTCCTGACACCCATATCAATCAAGAATCTATCTAGCTCAGCCTTATCTGTGCCCAACTGGAAGCCTCTTAAAGGCCGCTGACTGTTTTATATATTGATGCACTTATAATTTCTGTAGCTAAACTGTTTAAAATAGACAATAGACAATAGAGAATAGGTGGAGGAGTAGGCCATTCGGCCCTTCGAGCCAGCACCGCCATTCAATGTGATCATGGCTGATCATTCTCAATCAGTACCCCGTTCCTGCCTTGTCCCCATACCCCCTGACTCCTCTATCCTTAAGAGCTCTATCCAGCTCTCTCTTGAATGCATTCAGAGAATTGGCCTCCACTGCCTTCTGAGGCAGAGAATTCACAGATTCACAACTCTCTGACTGAAAAAGTTTTTCCTCATCTCAGTTCTAAATGGCCTAACGCTTATTCTTAAACTGTGGCCCCTTGTTCTGGACTCCCCCAACATTGGGAACATGTTTCCTGCCTCTAACGTGTCCAGCCCCTTAATAATCTTATACGTTTCGATAAGATCCCCTCTCATCCTTCTAAATTCCAGTGTATACAAGCCTAGCCGCTCCAGTCTTTCAACATATAACGTTTAGTGCAAGGGAATAACGTTTAGTGCAATAAACTCCAATTAAAGATAATCCAAAGCATTTTGGTACCATTGCAGACACCTGTTTTTAAGGAAATTCCAGAGTGAATTAAATCTTTGAATCCGTTTTAGTTTAGTTTAGTTTAGTTTAGAGACACAGCGTGGAAACAGGCCCTTTTGCACACCGGTTCCGGGCCGGCCAGTGATCCCCGCACATTAACACTATCCTACCACACTCGGTACAATTTTTACAGTTATCAAGTCAATTTACCAACATACCTCTCTCATCCTTCTAAATTCCAGTGTTTACACTGTGAGTTTCGCATGTACAAGGAATTTCATAGCAACTCTAGTGTATATGACAATAAACTAATCTGAACCTATGTATTTTCTTGCACCCTGTTCCAGGAGGAATGTCAGAATTATATTCGAGTACTACTGATTAATGGAAAGAAATTATTCGCTTGTGGAACCAATGCCTTTTCTCCAACCTGCACAAACCGACAGGTAAAAGCTTCTCGCCCATCTCTCTCAGTCCATGACCGCCCCACATTGGAGTTTACATGTTCGTACGATCATAAGTTCATGATGATCGGAGCAGAATTAGGCCATTCGGCCCATCAGGTCTACTCTGCCATTGGCTGACCTATCTCTCCCTCCGAAACCCCATTCCCCTGCCTTCTCCCCATAACCCCTGACACCCGCACTAATCAAGAATCTATCAATCTCCCCCTTAAAAATATCCACTGACTTTGCCTTCCACGGTCTTCTGTGGCAAAGAATTCCACAGATTCACCACTAAAAAAATTCCTCCTCATCTACTTCCTCAAGGAACGCCCTTCAATTCTGAGGCTGCGAGCTCTGGTCCTAGACTCTCCCACTAGTGGAAACATCCTCTCCACATCCACTCTATCCATGCCTTTCACTATTCGCTTTGGCAAGGGAGGACATGTTCACTCTTCTCCCTGTGGCCTTGCAGGGTTCCTGTTAAGCTTGATACAGACCCTTCGGCCCATCTCTCCCAGGCTGACCAATCAAAATATAACGTTATCACACCACAACATTAAGTACGATGTCCAAATAAAGATTCCTGTGATGATACCAGTGATTGATTGAGGCCAGCACACTGTGGTGGTGCAGTTTTTTCTTAGAGATACAGCGAGGAAACAGGCCCTTCGGCCCCAGGTCCCCGCCGACCAGCGATCCCCGCGCACGAACACTCACCTACACCCACTGGGGACAATTTCTACATTTACCAAGCCAATTAACCTACAAACCTGCACGTCTTTGGAGTGTCGGAGGAAACCGAAGATCTCGGAGAAAACCCAACGCTGGTCACGGGGAGAACGTACAAGCCCCGTACAGACGGCGCCCGTAGTCGGGATCGAAGCCGGTCCTCCGGCGCTGCATTCGCTGTAAGGCAGCAACTCTACCTCTGTTGTAGAGACCCGTGTTCGATCCTGACTACGGGTGCCGTCTGCACGGAGTTTGCACGTTCTCCTCGTGACCGCGTGGGTTTTTTCCAAGTGCTCTGGTTTCGTCCCAAGGCGTTCCTCCCAAACTCCAAAGGCGTACAGCTATGCAAGTTAATCAGCTATTGTAAATTGTAAATTGTGTACAGGGTGATCGCTGGTCGGCGTGGACTCGACGGGTCAAAGGCCATGTTTCCACTCTGTATCTCCAAAGTCTAAACATTTTGCAAGGGACTTTGCTGGCTTTACCCCGCACTAAATTTTATTCCCTCATAATGTATCTATTCACTGTAAATGGGTCGATTGTAATCGCGTATTGTCTTTCTGCTGACGGGTTAGCACGCGACAAAAAGCTTTTCACCGTACCAATCAAAACTGAAACTGAAACTGAAAAAGCGGAGGGGGGAAATGTAAAATGAAAGATGTCTTCTGCAACGGGTGTAATGGTCTGTTTGTTTTTTTTAATTTCCTGCTGTAGCTAGGAAACCTGAGCATAATCTTCGACAAGTTTAACGGCGTGGCGAGATGCCCCTACGACCCCAAACACAATTCCACGGCGGTGATCACCTCACGGGGCGAGCTGTACGCGGCCACGGTCATAGACTTCTCAGGTCGAGACCCTGCCATCTACCGCAGTCTGGGCAACGGGCCTCCACTCCGAACTGCACAGTACAACTCAAAATGGCTGAATGGTAACCGGCAAACTCCAGTCTGAGTCTCTTCGTGTGTGCGTCACTCATTTTAGACTTTCGAGGTTAGGCTTTGGAGTTCATTGTCAAACTGCAGGACATCTTGGACAATACAGCTAGGGTTGCCAACTTTCTCACTCCCAAATAAGGGACAAAAGGTGACGTCACCGCCCCGCGCCCCACGTGACCTCACCCAGCCAGCGGCCACGTGCTCCCGCTCCACCAATGGCGGCCGCCTGGGCCGGAAGGCGGGTTGCTACGCAACCTCCGTTAGGTGGCGCCCGGGCCTCCTGGCCTACACTGTTCGGGCCTACAGTGGTCCCCGGGCCTACAGTGTCCTGGCCTACGGTGTCCTAGCCTTCAGTGTCCGGGCCTACAGTGTCCGGGCCTACAGTGTCCGGGCCTACAATGCCCCCCCGGGCCTAATAAGGGACAAGGGCGGTCCCGTAAGGGACAAACCAATTTAGCCCAATATACGGGATGTCCCGGCTAATACGGGACAGTTGGAAATCCTGAAAATACTGCTCACCCCCTCCATGGCACACTACTTGATTACTTCTTCTCACTTCTTGTCCTTAATACGTGGTCAGGATCGAACACGGGCCTCTAGTGCTGAGAGGCAGCAACTCTACCGAGGATTTCGAGGCTCTTCCAATAGCAAAAATCTTCCCCACACCATCACATCCAGGCTGGGACAACACCTCTGCTTCTCACTTGCCTCTCCCTCACCCTTCAGTTTAGACAATAGGTGTAGGAGTAGGCCATTCGGCCCTTCGAGCCAGCACTGCCATTCAATGTGATCATGGCTGATCATTCTCAATCAGTACCCCGTTCCTGCCTTCTCCCCGTACCCCCCTGACTCCGCTATCCTTAAAAGCTCTATCTCACTCTTCCTTAAATATATTCAGAGAATTGGCCTCCACTGCCTTCTGAGGCAGACAATTCCAATTAGGTCACCATTTTATTGGAAAGATGTCGTCAAGCTTGAAATGTCTACCAGGATGTTGTCAGGACTCGAGGGTCAGAGCTACAGGGAGAGGTTGAGTAGGGTGGGACTCCTATTCCTTGGAGCGCAGGAGGATGAGGGGTGATCTTATAGAGGTGTGCAAAATCACGAGAGGAATAGATCGGGTAAGACGTACAGAGTCTCTTGCCCTGAGTAGGGGAATCAGGAAGCAGAGGACATCGGTTTAAGGTGAGGGGGGAAAGATTTAATGGGAACCTGAGGACGTTACCTTTTTTTTCCCCAAGGGTTAGCATGGTCTCAGTGGGCTGAAGGGCCTGTTTATATACTGTATTTTTGCCTCGATGTCTCAATGTCTCTCTGTCTCTCTGCTCCTATGCCTCTATGCCTCTCCACCGATCAGCCAAAACATTATGACCTGATGAACCAAAACATTATGACCACCTACCTAATATGCTGTTGGTCTTCCGTGTGAAGCCCCATACACAGCAGGGTGCGATGCACTGTGTATTGTGACACTTTCCTCCCGTGACCACCATTAAAACTTTCTGTGACTTGTGCCACAGTGGACCTTCTGTCTGTTTGGACCAGACGGGATAGCCTTCGTTGCCCTTGCGCATCGATGAGCCTTGGGCGCCCAACACCCTGTCTGTTGCCGGTTTGTGGTTTGTCCCTCCTCGGACCACTGTCGGTAGGTACTCACCACTGCTGACCGGGAGCACCCCACAAGCCTTGCCGTTTCAGAGATGCTCTAACCCAGTCGTCTGGCCAGAACAATTTATCCCTTGTCAAAGTCACTCAGGCCTTTACACCTGCCCATTTCTCCTGCATCCAACACATCAACTTCAAGAACTGACTGTTCACTTGCTGCCTAATATATCCCACCCCTTGACAGGTGCCATTGTAACAAGATAATCAATGTTATTCACTTCGCCTGTCAGTGGTCGTAATGTTTTGGCTGATCAGTGAAGGTCTCCTTGCCTCTATGACTCTAGTTCTATGGCTCTACAACTCTGTATGACTCTCCATGCCTCACGGTGTTCTCAGTGTCTTGCCCTCTGCTCCCCAGAGCCCAACTTCATCTCGGCCTACGACATCGGCCTGTTCATCTACTTCTTCTTCCGTGAGAACGCGGTGGAGCACGACTGCGGCAAGACGGTGTACTCGCGGGTGGGGCGGGTGTGCAAGAGCGACATCGGCGGCCGCTTCCTGCTGGAGGACACGTGGACAACCTTCATGAAGGCCAGGCTGAACTGCTCGCGCTCCGGAGAGGTGCCCTTCTACTACAACGAGATGCAGAGCACCTTCTACCTCCCTGAGCAGGACCTCCTCTACGCCATCTTCACCACCAACGTGTAAGTGCGCGCCAACCTGAGTTCACCAAAAATAGACACAGAATGAATGAATGAATGAATGATACTCTATTGCCATTAGCAAATTTGCAGATGATACAAAGCTGGGGGGCAGTGTGAACTGTGAGGAAGATGCTATGAGGTTGCAGGGTGACTTGGACAGGTTGTGTGAGTGGGCGGATGCATGGCAGATGCAGTTTAATGTGGATAAGTGTGAGGTTATCCACTTTGGTGGTAAGAATAGGAAGGCAGAGTATTATCTGAATGGTGTCAACTTAAAAACAGAGGACGTACAACGAGATCTGGGTGTCCTAGTGCATCAGTCACTGAAAGGAAGCATGCAGGTACAGCAGGCAGTGAAGAAAGCCAATGGAATGTTGGCCTTCATAACAAGAGGAGTTGAGTATAGGAGCAAAGAGGTCCTTCTGCAGTTGTACAGGGCCCGAGTGAGACCGCACCTGGAGTACTGTGTGCAGTTTTGGTCTCCAAATTTGAGGAAGGATATTCTTGCTATTGAGGGCTTGCAGCGTAGGTATACAAGGGGTTAATTCCCGGAATGGCGGGACTGTCATATGTTGAAAGACTGGAGCGACTAGGCTTGTATACACTGGAATTTAGAAGGATGAGAGGAGATCTTATCGAAACGTATAAGATGATTAGGGGGTTGAACACGTTAGAGGCAGGAAACATGTTCCCAATGTTGGGGGAGTCCAGAACAAGGGGCCACAGTTTAAGAATAAGGGGTAGGCCATTTAGAACTGAGATGAGGAAAAACCTTTTCAGTCAGAAAGTTGTAAATCTGTGGAATTCTCTGCCTCAGAAGGCAGTGGAGGCCAATTCTCTGAATGCATTCAAGAGAGAGCTAGATAGAGCTCTTAAGGATTGCGGAGTCAGGGGGTATGGGGAGAAGGCAGGAAGGGGGTACTGATTGAGAATGATCAGCCATGATCACATTGAATGGCGGTGCTGGCTCGAAGGGCCGAATGGCCTCCTCCTGCACCTATTGTCTATTGTCTATTGTCTATAGGACCGCCCTTGTCCTGTTTTGGGCCCGGGGGCGCTGTAGGTCTGGGCAGTATAGGCCCAAACAGTGTCGGGCCGGACTCTGTAGGCCTGGACAGACAGAGGTCCGGACCGAGTAGATCTGGACAGTTTAGGTCCGGACAGTGTAGGTCTGGACTCTGTAGGTCCGGAAGCCTGGGTGCCGCCTAATGGAAGTTGCATAGCAACCCGCCTCCTGGCCCGGGCGGCCGCCATTGGTGAAGCGGGAGCACGTGGCCGCTGGCTGGGTGAGGTCACGTGGGGCATGGGGCGGTGACGTCATTTTGTCCCTTATATGGGAGTGAGATAGTTGGCACCCCTAGTGCTGGAGTAACTCAGAGGGTCAGGCAGCATCTTTGGAGAAAAAGGATGGGTGACGTTTCGGGTCGGGTCCTTGTTCAGATTGAAGGTGGGGGAAGTGGCGATAGGAATAGGCCAGAACAAATCTTAGTTTGGTTTAGCTTTAGTTTAATTTAGTTTAGCTTAGTTGAGTTTAGTTTATTGTCACGTGTACCGAGGTACAGTGAAAAGCTTTTTTAGTTTAGCTCAGTTTGGTTTAGAGATACAGCGCAGAAGCAGGCCCTTCGGCCCGTCCGAGTCCGTGCCGACCAGCGATCCCCGCACATTAACACTATCCTACACACACTATGGACAATTTACGCTTATACCAAGCCAATTTACCTACATACCTGCACGTCTTTGGAGTGCGGGAGGAAACCGAAGGTCACGGGGTGAACGTACAAACTCCGTACAGACAAGCACCCGTAGACGGGTTTGAACCCGGGTCACGGGCGCTGAAGCACTGTAAGGCAGCGACTCTACCGCTGCGCCACCGTGCGGCCCTTTGGCACAAACCTCTGACCGCATCTCGCAAGTTCCGAGCAGAAAGAGCTGTTTATGCTCCTTGTTTGACTTGGTGAATGAAGCTCTTTGACTCTGAAAGCCGGCAAAGACTGCAAGTGTGTTTTCTGCTTCTCTCAAGCTAATCTGTGGCAAGTGGAAACGGAGGGATTACATGGGTTTGAACGCAAGCCAGCAGCCTCCTTGGCAGTCGACCCCAATGGCCCTCGTCGGCAGTTCTGCCAGGAACTGCTGTTACTTGTTCCTCTAACTGCGCTGAACATAATGTAGGAGCCCACAACTTGTGTGAGAGGAATACTGTGCCGACCGCAGTGGGAAAGGCCAGCAATTCAATATGAAGGAACCAGTGTATCCCACTTAGTTTTAGTTGAGTTTAGGGAGACAGCGCGGAAACAGGCCCTCCGGCCTACCCACCAATCCCCACACACTAGCACTATCCCACACACACACACTAGGGACACATTACATTTTTTAACCAAAGCCAATTAGCCTACAGACCAGCACATCTTTGGAGTCTTTGGGTGGAAGCCGGAGCACCCGGAGAAAACCCACGCAGGCCACGGGCAGAACGTACAAACTCCATGCAGACAGCACAACTCTGCCACTGCGCCACCGTACCACAACCCACAGTGCCTCAGGGTAGAGAGAGGTGGCAGAACATGATAAGAAATTGAACAAAGACTTTATCATCTCGTTAAAAGACATTTTGGACAGAGTGTCGTAGAGTCATCTTTATACAAAAACATTTGTTTGTTTGTTTGTTCCTGAACTACAGCCAAAACGGTACACGATAACGCAACAATTTTGGCCCACCTTACTCACCGTCGTCCCCTTGGTGCTAATGGAAGAAGTTTCATTGAAATCGGTGTTATATTTTTAAAGTTATTCACATTTTAAGGTTTAAAGCTATCTCCTAGGGAGGGAAAGGGGAGGGATGGAGGATAAGGGGGTTGAGGGGGATGGAGTGGTGGGGGAGGGGAAGGGGAGGGGAGGTGGAGGATGGGGGAGGAGGGGGAGGGGAAGAAGGGGAGGGGGAGAGAGGGGAGAGGGGAAGAGGGGAGGGAGGGAGGAGAGGGTACTGCACAAATGCAGGAGAGGTTTGTGCCCAACGGGACCACTTGGTCTAGTAGAGTAATAAAGCGTGGAAACAGGCCCTTCGGCCCAACTTGCCTACGCCACCCAACATGCCCGATCCACACTAGTCCCACCTGCCTGCATTTGCCCCATATCCCTCCGAACCTGTCTTATCCCTGCACCTGTCTAAATGTTGCTTAGATGTTGTGACAAAACCTACCTCAACTACCTCCTCCGGCAGCTCGTTCCATACACCAACCACCCTTTGTGTAAAAAAGTTGCCCTTCAGGTTGCTAATAAATCTTTCCTCCCCCACTTTAATCTTCCTCCCCCACTCATCTGCTTCATGAATGCGAAGAAGAGGATGTTGCCAGGAGTTGCTGGGCCTGAGCTATAGGGAGAGGTTGAACAGGCTAGGACTTTATTCCTTGAAGCGCAGGAGGCTGAGGGGTGACCTTATAGAGGTGTACAAATTAAATAGATAACGAGACGCAGGTGGAGTGGGGATTGCTGGGATAGGTTTCAATGAGACTTGTTGCCCTGTTTAGACTGTGTTGTGCCATCACTCAGGACTAGGGGTGCAAACTATCTCACTCCCAAATAAGGGACAAGGTGACGTCACTGCTCTGCGCCCCACCTCACCCAGCCAGCGGTCACGTGCTCCAGCTCCACCAACGGCAGCCGCCCGGGCCGGGAGGCAGGTTGCTACGCAACCTCCGTTAGGTGGCGCCCGGACCTCTGGACCTACACTGTCCAGGCCTTCACTGTCTGGGCCTACACTGTCCGGGCCTACACTGTCCGGGCCTACACTGCCCGGGCCTACACTGACCTGGCCTACACTGTCCGGGCCTACAGCGCCCCCCAGGCCTAATACGAGACAAGGGCGGACCCGTACGGGACAAACCAATTTAGCCCAATATATGAGATGACCCGGCTAATATGAGACAGTTGGCAACCCTAGCCGAAGGGCCTGTTTCCGAGCTGTATCTTTCAATCAACCATTCAATCAATAGTCTATATGTAAACAAATCAACAATTCCATGTAATAAAAGAAAACTGCAGATGCTGATTTATACCAAAGATAGACACAAAATGCTGGAGTAACTCAACAGGACAGGCAGCATCTCTGGAGAAAATGGATAGGTGACATTTCGGGTCTGAAGAAGGATCCGGACCTGAAACGTCACCCATTCCTTCTATCCAGAGATGCTGCCTGTCCCCGCTGAGTTAGTCCAGCATTTTGTGTCTATAAGAAATGTGTTGAATGTTGTAAATGGCTGATTAGATTTGAAGGCTCTTTCCTTACTCTGCACACAAATGTCACACAAAACTATCAGTTTACACTATTTAGGATTAACCTTTGCCCCTTGAACCCCAATCCAGAGTTCATGGGATTAGCAGGAAGTGGGGGGTGATGAGCGGAGGTCATGATGTCTGATTAACAAAATGAAACTCACATTTTCTCTGTTCATTCTCCACTGTAAAAACGGCAGATAAGAAAGTAGTTTGATTTATGTATTTCTGGAATAAAGTTCACATTTTCTCTAGTTTAGTTTAGAGATACTGCCTGGAAACAGGCCCTTCGGCCCACCGTTTCCACGCCGACCATCGATCGCCCGTGAACTTCCTTGGAGCGCAGGAGGATGAGGGGTGATCTTATAGAGGTCTATAAAATCATGAGAGGAATAGATCGGGTAGAGTCTCTTGCCCAGGGTAGTTGAATCGAGGTCCTGAGGACATAGGTTTAAGGTGAAGGGGAAAAGATTTATAGGAATCAGAGGGGTGACGTTTTCCACACAAAGTGTGGTGGGTGAATGGAACGAGCTGCCGGAGGAGGTAGTTGAGGCTGGGACTATCGCAACGTTTAATAAAGAGTTAGACAGGTACATGGATAGGACAGGTTTGGAGGGATATGGACCAAATGCGGGCAGGTGGAACTAGTGTAGTTGGAACATGTTGGCCGGTGTGGGCAAGTTGGGCCAAAGGGCCTGTTTCCAGGCTGTATCACTCTATGACTCTTAACACTAGTTCTATGTTAAACCACTTTCACTTCACACTCTCTACACTCCAGCGGCAATGTATAAGAAGATAACTGCAGATGCGGGTACAAATCGAAGGTATTTATTCACAAAATGCTGGAGTAACTCAGCAGGTCAGGCAGCATCTCAGGAGAGAAGGAATGGGTGACGTTTCGGGGTCGAGACCCTTCTTCAGACTGATGTCAGGTGGAGACAGGAAGATAGAGGGAGATCTGGGAAGGAGGAGGGGACGGGAGGGACAGAGGAACTATCTAAAGTTGGAGAAGTTGATGTTCAAAACAGGGGCAATGTAGTTTGGTTTAGTTTAGAGATGCAGTCTAGTAACAGGCGGTCAGGTCCACCAAGTCCATGCCAACCATCGATCACCCATTCACACTAGTTCTATGTTGTCCCGCTTGGTCATCCACTAACCACACACGAGGGGCAATTTGCATGGGACCAGTTAACGTACAAACACACACGCCTTTGGAGTGTAGGAGGAAACCAGAGCACCCAGAGGAAACCCACGCAGTCACAGGAAGAACTCTGACACATGCATTTCCTCCAGCAGTTTTTTTTTTCTTCTAACATCTCTCTTTTCCTGATGAAGTAATCTTGGTCCTGATAGGGACTAGCGTAGATGGGGCATGTTGGTCGGTGTGGACAAGTTGGGACGAAGGGCCTGTTTCCCAGCTGTATGATCGCTGGGCGGCACGGACTTGGAGGGCCGAAAAGGCCTGTTTCCGGCTGTATAGATATGATATGATATGATATGATTCATGGAACAAATGTTTAAGAATGAGATTTATTCACACGTTTCGGGTCGTCACCCACTCCTCTCCTGAGATGCTGCCTGACCCGCTGAGTTACTCCAGCATTTTGTGAATAAATACCTTCGATTTGCACCAGCATCTGCAGTTATTTTCTTACACTTTAAGAATGAGATGATTGAATGTGTCTAAAACTGACCGATTTACCCAGGATTGCAACATGGGTACTTTTAAAAACATGGTCGGTCGGCACGGTGGCGCAGCGGTAGAGTTGCTGCCATACAGCGCTTGCAGCACCGGAGACCCGGGTTTGATCCCGACTACGGGTGCTGTCTGTACGGAGTTTGTACGTTCTCCCTGCGTGGGTTTTCTCCGAGATCTTCGGTTTCCTCCCACACTCCAAAGACGTACATGTTTGTAGGTTAATTGGCTTGGTGTATGTGTAAGAGAATGTGCGGGGATCGCTGGTCGGCGTGAACCCGGTGGTCCGAAGGGCCCCTTTCCACGCTGTAACTCTAGACTAAACTGCATTAAGCACATATTTTAATTGAAGATGGACACAAAGTGCTGGAGTAAGTCAGCGGGCCAGGCAGTGTCTCTGGAGCCAAAGTCATAGAGTGATACAGCGTGGACACAGGGCCTCATCCTCGATTCCCCTACTCTAGGCAAGAAACACTGCGCGTCTACCCGATCTATTCCTCTCATGATTTTATACACCTCTACAAGATCACCCTTCATCCTCCTGCGCTCCAAAGAATAGAGTCCCAGCCTACTCAACCTCTCCCTACAGCTCAGACCCTCGAGTCCTGGCAACATCACCGTAAATCTTCTCCGCACCCTTTTCAGCTCGACAACTTGGAGAAAGAGGATGGGTGATGTTCCGGGTCGAACCCTTCTTCAGTCTGAAACGTCACCCATCCTTTTATCTCCAGAGGTGCTGCCTGGCCCGCTGAGATGCACCAGCACTTTGCGTCCATCTTTGATATAAACCCCACCATCTGTAGTTCCTTCCTGCACATATTGTGAGTGTATGTTTTGCCTTGTTCTTTAGTAATCGTTCTTGACAGCTCTGTTCAGTCCTTGAGACACTGTGTATGGATTAATACGACATCGCCCATCTTCCAAACAACCATCATTTGATAGTATTTCTAAACACTGTCTCTCGTGATTAATTGGTTTCTCCTCCTTTAAGGATTCATTCCTCTGTGGTTTTCTGTCTGCCTCACGCTGGTACATTTGTAAGGAAGTTGGCATGAATCCAAACCCTCATCAATTATCCTGAACAAACAGGACAATAAACCATTTGGCTGGTCACAGCCACAGAGTCTTACAGTGTGGAAATAGACCCTTCGGCCCAGCTTGCCCCCACACCGGCCAAATTGATTGGTAAAGGTAGTCAAAGGTTACGGGGAGAAAGCAGGAGAATGGGGTTGAGAGGGAAAGACAGATCGTAGAGTCATTGAGTCAGACAGCATGGAAACGGGCGCTTCGGCCCAACTTGCCCATGCCGACCAACATGCCCCGTCTACACGAGTCCCACCTGCCTGCGTCTGGCCCTCTAAACCTGTCTTCTTAAACGTTGCCGTAGTCCCTGCCTCAACTACCTCCTCCGGCAGCTCGCTCCACACACCCACCATGCGTGAAAAAAAAAGTTACCGCTCAGATTGTTATTAAACCTTCCTCCCCCCCCCCTCACTTTAAACCTATGTCGTCTGGTTCTTGATTCCCCTACTCTGGGTATGAGACTCTGTGCATCTACCCGATCATGATTTTATCCTTAGTGTTCAAGTTCAGGGGATGGGGTGGGGGAATGGGGCAGTGAAAGGAATGTGAGGTTTGGGGGAGCAGGGGCTGGGGTGTGGGGAACCCATCAGTAATGGCAAGTAGGGTCTCGACCCGAAACGCTGCAGAGAACGTCCCGTTGAGTTTTTAGTTGGTTTTAGGGAATACAGAGCGGAAACGGGCGTTTCGGCCCACCGTGTCCACACTGACCAGTGATCCACGCACACTAACGCTAACCTACACACACTGGGGGGCAACTTTACATTTTACATCAAACCAATTAGCCTACAAACCTGTACGTCGTTGGGACTGTGGGAGGAAACCCGGCGATCCCGGAGAAAACCCACGCGGGTCGCGGGGAGAACGTACAAACTCCATACAGACAGCACCCGTAGTCGAGATCGAAGAGAGAGAGCCACTCTGCCGCCCTTTCGACGCCCTGTACGTGGCCACTCCTTGCATACTTTACTTGTGGTACGCAAAATTTCACGTCACATGTGATAATAAAGTATCAATCATTCAATACTCAGGAATTATTTATTTATTTAACTGATTGATTAATTAATTATTACTTAATTAATTAATTAATTGATTGATTGATTGATACATTCATTTATTAGACAATAGACAATAGGAGCAGGAGTAGGCCATTCGGCCCTTTGAGCCAGCACCACCATTCAATGTGATCATGGCTGATCATTCTCAATCAGTACCCCGTTCCTGCCTTCTCCCCATACCCCCTGACTCTGCTATTCTTAAGAGCTCTATCTAGCTCTCTCTTGAATGCATTCAGAGAATTGGCCTCCACTGCCTTCTGAGGCAGAGAATTCCACAGATTCACAACTCTCTGACTGAAAAAGGTTTTTCCTCATCTTCGTTCTAAATGGCCTACCCCTTATTCTTAAACTGTGGCCCCTGGTTCTGGACTCCCCCAACATTGGGAACATGTTTCCTGCCTCGAACGTGTCCAACCCCTTAATAATCTTATACGTTTCGATAAGATCCCCTCTCATCCTTCTAAATTCTTCACCTTCCCTGCCCTGAGAAGAGATCTAGCGCCTCCTGTTTCTCCTCATAACTTAATTTTAACTTAACTTTAACTTTTAAGTTTTGTGATACAGCTCAGAAATAGGCCCTTCAGCCCCACCGAGTTGTACTGGCGAGGGGCTGTTCATGGGAGAGGGTGGAGCATGTGGGGGAGACAGATGAAAAAGTAGATTGAGTGCCATGCTAGCATTCATGTCCACACTTGGCGCAGCGGTAGAGTTGCCGCCTTTGAGCGAATGCAGCACCGGAGACCCGGGTTCGATCCCGACTACGGGCGCTGTCTGTATGGAGTTTGTACGTTCTCCCGGTGACCTGCGTGGGTTTTCTCCGAGATCTTCGGTTTCCTCCCACACTCGGCCTTTCGGCCATTCAAGCCAGCACCGCCATTCATTGTCAGCCATGATCACAATGAATGGCGGTGCTGGCTCAAAGGGCCGAATGGCCTCCTCCTGCACCTATTTTCTATATTTCTATGTTTCTACTACAAAGGCGTGCATGTATGTAGGTTAATTGGCTTGGTTAAATGTAAAAAATCGTCCCTAGTGGGTGTAGGATGGCGTTAATGTGTGGGGATCGCTGGTCGGCGCGGACCCGGTGGGCCGAAAGGGCCTGTTTCCGCGTTGTATCTCTAAACTATCTCTCTCTAAACTTCAGCTTTCACCTCTCTGCTCCTCTCCACAGGAATAGCATCGCGGCCTCTGCAATCTGTGCCTACAATCTCAGCGCCATCACCCAGACCTTCAACGGACCCTTCCGGTATCAGGAGAACCCTCGGTCAGCTTGGCTACCTGTCTCAAACCCCATTCCCAGCTTCCAGGTACAGTGGGGCTTTATTTATTACAACAGTTCAATGCTTTTTTATTTGGCACACGTACTGAGTGAGGTACAGTGAAATTCATTTTGTACACAGTTCAGTACAAGTATCACTATACATAAACATCTTAGATAAGCATCTCAGATACAGTACAAGTGTATAACGGTAGTTCACTGGGACAATAGAAACATAGAAACATAGAAAATAGATGCAGGAGGAGGCCATTTGGCCATTCGAGCCAGCGCCGCCATTCATTGTGATCATGGCTGATCATCCACAATCAGTGACCCGTGCCTGCCTTCTCCCCATATCCCTTGATTCCTCCAGCTCCTAGAGCTCTATCTAACTCTCTTTTTAAATTCATCCAGTGAATTGGCCTCCACTGCCTTCTGTGGTAGAGAATTCCACAAATTCAGAACTCTCTGGGAGAAAAAGTTTCTTCTCACCATAAAATATACAGAGTTAGTTCAGTTTAGTTTAGAGATACTTCGCGGAAACAGGCCCTTCGGCCCACCGGGTCCGCACCGACCAGCGATCACCCCGTACACTAGCACTATCCTACAAAATAGGTCCAATTTACAATTTAACCAAAGCCAATTATTCTACAAAGCTATACGCCTTTGGAGTGTGGGAGGTAACCGGAGCACCCGGAGAAAACCCACACAGGTCACAGGGAGAACGTACAAACTCTGTACAGACAGCGCAGCAAATCTACCGCTGTGCCACCGTGATGCCCATCCTCTGAAGGAAATTAAGTTAGTCCCTTCTCCACCTTTCACTTCCTTCTTTTGGCATTTAACGTGGGAGTCATTGGCGATCCGAGTTGTGGGAGGGCGTTCAGTTGGCAGACATGGTCTTCGATGCATGAAGAGTTGCTCGGTGGCGCAGCGGTAGAGTTGCTGTCTCACAGCGCCAGAGACCCGGGTTCGATTCTGACCACGGGTGCTGTCTGTACGGAGTTTGTACGTTCTCCCCGTGACCTGCGTGTGTTTTGTCCGAGATCTTTGATTTCCTCCCACACTCCAAAGAGTCATAGAGTCCTACAGCACAAAAAGAGGCCCTTCGGCCCATCGTGTCCGCACCGCCCGTACCAACACAGTCTAATTTTAATCCCATTTTCCCGCATTTGGACCGTAGCCCTGAATGTTGTAGCATTTCAAGTGCCCATCCAAATGCCTCTTAAACGTTGTGAGTGTTCCCACCTCCACCACCACCCCAGGCAGTGAGTTCCAGACTCCAACCACCCTCTGGGTGAAAAAGTTATTTCTCACATCCCCCCGAAACCTCCCTCCCCTTACCCTGTATCTATGTAAAGACGTGCAGGTTTGTAGGTTAATTGGCTTGGTATAAAGGTAAATTGCCCCTATTGTGCAGGGCAGTGTTAATGTGCGGGGATCGCTGGTCGATGCGGACTTGGTGGGCCGAAGGGCCTGTTTCCACGCTGTATCTAAGTAAAGTAAACTAAAGAGTCACAAGGCATGGAAGCAGGCCATTCAGCCCACTAGGTCTACTGATCCATGAGCACCCATCCATATTGTCATTTAGCACTTGGTCCATGGCTTTCAATGCCTATAGATGCCTACTCTAAAACTGAACTAAGGAGTCTTTAATGGTGTGTGGGTTTGCCCACTGTTTAGTGTGGCTCGCTGGGTGACAAGGGACCCAACGAGAACCTGACGGAACGCAGCCTGCAGGACGCCCAGCGGTTCTTCCTGATGAACGACGCGGTGCAGCCCGTCTCCGTAGACCCGCTGGTGACCCACGACAACATGCGCTTCTCAAAGCTGGTGGTGGACATCGTGCAAGGCCGGGACACGCTCTACCACGTGATCTACATCGGCACAGGTAAGTCACCACATCTACCTTCCTCATCGCACCTGCCTTACCTCATCTGCTGGAGGCAGCTCAGGTGCTCAATGGTACTCAATGGTACTCAAGGGCGGCACGGTGGCGCACCGGTAGAGTTGCTGCCTTACAGCGAATGCAGCGCCGGAGACTCAGGTTCGATCCTGACTACGGGTGCCGTCTGTACGGAGTTTGTACGTTCTCCCCGTGACCTGCGTGGGTTTTCTCCGAGATCTTCGGTTTCCTCCCACACTCCAAAGACGTACAGGTATGTAGGTTAATTGACTGGGTAAATGTAAAAATTGTCCCTAGTGTGTGTAGGATAGTGTTAATGTGCGAAAAAATTGGGCGGCACATTAGAGTTGCTGCCTTACAGCACTCGAGACCCAGGTTCGATCCTGACCACGGATGCTGTCCGTATGGAGTTTGTACGTTCTCCCCGTGACCTGCGTGGGTTTTCACCGGGTGCTCCGGTTTCCACCCACACTCCAAACTCATACGGGTTTGTTGGTCAATTGGCTCGGTATAAATGTAAAATTCTCCTATGTGCGCGCTGGGTTGTGTTAATGTGCGGGGATCGCTGGTCGGCGTGGACTCGGTGGGCCGAAAGGCCTGTTTCTGCGCCCCATCTCTTGACTAATCTAAACTCTAAATGAGCTGCAACAGTGAATGTTAGATGCAATGGCGTCACAAACCTATCGTCACGCAGCGTGGAAACTGGACCTTCAGCCTAATTTGCCCACACCGCCCAACATGTCCCATCTACACTAGTCCCACCTAATTCAGTTTAGTTTAGAGCTACAGCACGGATCCAGGCCCTTCGGCCCACCGAGTCCGCGCCGGCCAGCGGTCACCCGTACACTTACACTATCGTGCGCACACTGGGGACAATTTACAATTTACAATTCTATCCCTCTCAACCTGCCCTGTCCATGTACTGACGTCCTCTGGCAGTCTCGACCCGAAACGTCGCCCATTCCTTCTCTCCCGAGATGCTGCCTGACCTGCTGAGTTACTCCAGCATTTTGTGAATAAATACCTTCGATTTGTACCAGCATCTGCAGTTATTTTCTTATATATATATAGATATATATATATATATCCTCTGGCAGCACGTTCCACACACCCACCCCTTTCAGTGTGAAAATGTTGCTCCTGTTATGGGCCAAACGCAGGGACTGGTGTAGTTGGGACATGTTGGCCGGTGTGGGCAGGTTGGGCCGATGGGCCTGTTTCCCACACTGTGAGACTCTACGACCTGAACCTAGACCCAGTTTAACCTTCGGGTCCCGCTGTTCTGTTTCTGTACCCAGAGCATGGCACCATTCTGAAGACCCTCTCGCCAGAGAACAAGAGCCTGGGCAGCTGCTACCTGGAGGAGATCCAACTGCTGCCGCCCGGCCAACGGGAACCCATCCGCAACCTGCAGATCCTGCACAGCGACCGCTCCCTGTTCGTGGGTTTCAACGGGCGGGTGCTGAAGATCCCTCTGGAGCGATGCTTCTTGTACAAAACTGAAATGTAAGTCACATCGGAAGAGCGGGGAGAAGGCAGGAGACCTTGGCGGTGAATCTGTGGTAATTCATTGCCCCAGAAGGCTGTGGAGGCCAAGTCAATGGCAATGCCAAGCCAAGCCAACTCAGAAGGCAATGGAGGCCAATTCTCTGAATGCATTCAAGAGAGAGCTAGATAGCGCTCTTAAGGATAGCGGAGTCAGGGGGTATGGGAAGAAGGCAGGAACGGGGTACTGATTGAGAATGATCATCCATGATCACATTGAATGGCGGTGCTGGCTCGAAGGGCCGAATGGCCTCCTCCTGCACCTATTGTCTATTGTCTATTGATATTTTTAAGGGGGAGATAGATAGATACTTAATTAATATGGATGTCGGAGGTTATGGGGTTAGGAGGGAGAGATAGATCAGCCATGATTGGAATGGCTGAGTAGACTTGATGGGCTGAATGGCCTAATTCCGCTCCTATCACTCATGATACCACTGAAGATAGACACAAAATGCTGCAGTAACTCAGCGGGACAGACAGCATCTCTGGATAGAAGGCCTGAACAAGGGTCTCGACCCGAAAAGTCAACCATTCCTTCTATCCAGAAATGCTGACTGTCCCGTTGAGTTACTCCAGCATCTTGTGTCTCCCTTGAGTACTTTATCAGAATCAGAATCATACTTTATTAGCCAAATATGTTTTGCAACATATGAGGAATTGATTTCTAACGTGTTCAACCCAAGAGCTTACATACTGAGGAAAACTAGGACGCCTTTGATCAGTCTGAAGAAGTGTCTTGACCCGAGACATCACCCATTGCTTCTCTCCAGAGATGCTGCCTGACCCTCGTGTGTGTAAGATAGTATTAATGTGCAGATATCGCTGGTCGGCACGCACCTGGTGGGCCGAAGAGCCTGTTTCATGCTCGATCTCTAAACTAAACTAAAAACTAACCCAGGCTAAATCAATCCCTTCCTAGCAAAGGCACGTCTTTTTAAATAGTCCCCCTGGTTGCAATTAAGACTTCACTTTTTGATGGTCTGGGTGAAATAATATTTTGGCATCAAAATCGTTTACCATGTCTGATACCTTGTCTTGATTGGGCTGGTCGGATTAAGTTTCCATTTCTGATTTGTAAAAGAGGCTTGATTGGGTTTTTTGTCTCTTGTGGAAGTCAGGTTGAAGAGGTATTTTTTTCTCCTCCCACGGTTTTTCTTTGAGTCAATGACCCCATCAATTATAAGCCTCCATTTGGTTTAGTTTAGTTTAGAGACACAGTGCAGAAACAGGCCCCTCTGCCCACCGAGTCCGTGCTGACCAGCGATCACCCCGTACACTAACGCTATCCTACACACACACACACACACACGAAGGACAATTTACAATTTTACCAAGCTAATTGACCTACATACCTGTACGTCTTTGTAGTGTGGGAGGAAACCGGAGCACCCGGAGAAAACCCACGCATGTGACAGGGAGAATGTACAAACTCCGTACAGACAGCACCCGCAGTCAGGATCGAACCTGGGTCTCTGGCGCTGTAAGGCAGCAACTCTACCGCTGCGCCACCGTGCCATCCTGTCTCTTGCTGAAATATTTCTCCAGCCTCACGATTCCCCGATCGTTGGTCTCCAATTCTTTCGCCTCTACAACTGCACAAACGTGGCAATTGGGACTAGGTTAGACGAGGCATCATGGACGAGTTGGGCCGAATGGCCTGTTTCTGTGTTTTATCACTATGGCTCTAAAAGAAAACATGTCTTGAGTGGATAGGAAAGTTTCAGAGGGAAATGGGCCAAACACACGTGAATGGGACTAGCGGCATTTGGGTCAGCATGCACGAATTGGGCTGAATGGCATGTTTCCCTGTGCCATTTTTTAGTTTTTAGTTTTAGGGAGATACAGGCGTGGAATCAGGCTCTTCGGTCCACCGAGTCCGCGCCGACCAGCGATCCCCGCAGATTAACACCACCCTACACACACACAAGGGACATTTACACGTTAAACCGAGCCAATTAACCTACAAACCTGTACGTCTTTGGAGCGTGGGATGAAACTGAAGTTCTCGGAGAAAACCCAAGCAGGTCACGGGGAGAACGTACAAACTCTGTGCAGGTAGCACCCGTAGCCAGGATCGAACCCGGGTCTCCGGCGCTGTAAACGCTGAAAGGCACCAACTCTACTGCTGCTCCACTCTATGACTCTAATTCTCCCTAACAACTCGTAATGAGGTCAAGTTGCCACTGCTGATCTGCACTCCAATTTGTGGTAGCCCCAATCGCCAGTCAATGCTTATCCTCCCTACCTCCTGCCTTAAGGTGAGAGGGGCCACATTTAAAGAGGCCGCGGGGAGACCTGTTAGAAATTTCTATGAGCCGTAGATCAGATGGACAGTCAGAATGTTTCACCCGGTGTGATAATGGCAAATAATGGTGGGTAAAAGCTTTAAGGTGAGAGTCAAGTCAAGTCAATTTTATTTGTATAGCACATTTAAAAACAACCCACGTTGACCAAAGTGCTGCACATCTGATTAGGAAAAAAAAAAAGAAAGTTACAGTGGGGGAAGGTATAAAAGAAATGGGCAGGGGCATGTTTTTTTAATGCAGCAAGTGGTGGGTGACTAACGCACCTGTGCTTAGAGTTTGATTGTACCGTTTAGTTTATTGTCACGTGTACCGAGGTACAGTGAAAAGCTTTTGTTGCGTGCTAACCAGTCAGTGGAAAGACAATACATGATTACAATCGAGCAGTCCACAGTGTACAGATGCTTGATAAAGGGATTAACGTGAATAATGTTTAATGCAAGAAAAAGTCCAATCAAAAATAGTCCGAGGGTCTCCAATGAGGTTGATGGTAGCTCAGGACTGCTCTCGAGTTGGTGGTAGAAAGGTTCAGTTGCTCAATAACAGCTGGGAAGAAAACTGTCCTTGAATCGAGGCAGTCACGGTGGCACAGCGGTAGAGTTGCTGCCTTACAGCGAATGCAGTGCCGGAGACCTGGGTTCGATCCCGATCCCGACTACGGGTGCTGCCTTTACGGAGTTTGTACGTTCTCCTCGTGACCTGCGTGGGTTTTCTCCGAGATCTTCGGTTTCCTCCCACACTCCAAAGACGTACAGGTTTGTAGATTAATTGGCTTGGTAAATGTAAAAATTGTCTCTAGTTGGGTGTAGGATAGTGTTAATGTGCGGGGATCGCTGGTCGGCGCGGACCTGGTGGGCCGAAGGGCCTGTTTCCGCGCTGTATCTCTAAACTAGACTAAACTGAACTAAATCTGGAGGTGTGCTTTTTTCAAACTTTGTACCTCTTGCCCGATGATAGAGGAAAGAAGAGGGAGTGGCCGGGGCGCGACTAGTCCTTGATTATGCTGCTGGCCTTGCTGAGGCAGCGTGAGGTGTCGATGGAGTCAAATGGAAGGGAGATAGACACAAAAGGAATGTCACATGGGAAGATTGCCAAGGATGTCCATGGAAATAGCTGCTTCTGCCCAAGGCTTGGCACCCTGAGCAGGGGCCATTTTGTGAATGGTGTCTGGTCGCCCGGGCAACGTCTCGGGGCCTCTTTGTGCTGTAGCTCTGACAACCATGAGCAAAGTTCCTTGAACGAGGAGGTGGAACCCAGTGACGATGGAGAGGTGGGGCAAGCTTGCACATTACATCCACTCGAGCTGCTCCTGAGAGGGTCAAAATGTCATAAGGTCATAAGCAATGGGTCATGTTTCGGGTCAAGACCCTTCTTCAGACTGAGCAAGGTGGCCTATGTTGGCATTTTTCCCCAGTATGTAAGCTCTTGGGTTGAACACGTTACAAATTACTCAAGATAGACACAAAATGCTGGAGTAACTCAGCGGGTCAGGCAGCATCTCTGGAGAGAATGAATGGGTGACGTTTCGGGTCGAGAACGTTCTTCAGACTTTAACTCCAGAGACGCTGCCTGACCCGCTGAGTTACTCCAGCATTTTCTGTCAACCTTCATAAGTATCATAAGTATCATAGGCGGCACGGTGGCGCAGCGGTAGAGTTGCTGCCTTACAGCGAATGCAGCGCCGGAGACTCAGGTTCGATCTTGACTACGGGCGCCGTCTGTACGGAGTTTGTACGTTCTCCCCGTGACCTGCGTGGGTTTTCTCCGAGGTCTTCGGTTTCCTCCCACACTCCAAAGACGTTCAGGTATGTAGGTTAATTGACCGGGTAAATGTAAAAATTGTCCCTAGTGTGTGTAGGATAATGTTAATGTGCGGGGATCGCTTGGCGGCGCGGACTCGGTGGGCCGAAGGGCCTGTTTCTGCGCTGTATCTCTAAATCTAAATAGAAGCTGAATTAGGCCATTCGGCTCATCAAGCCTACCCCGCCATTCAATCATGGCTGATCTATAACTCCCTCCTAACCCCGTCCTCCTGCCTTCTCCCCGCGACCCCTGACACGTCTGCAGTCTCTCGTGTCTCCGATATTCCAATGGTGTTGGGAATGGCAGACTTTCCAAAATATTTGATGTTATCCCATGAGCACACTTTAACGTGGAGGAAGGGACTGCGGATGCTCGTGTTTAAACCGAAGATAGGAGTAACTCAGCGGGACAGGCAGCATCTGTGGAGAGAAGGAGTGGGTGTAGGAAGGAACTCTGAAGAAGGGTCTCGACCCGAAACGTCACCCATTCCTTCTCTCCGGAGATGCTGCCTGTCCCGCTGAGTTACTCCAGCATTGTCAAAGGTTCGAAGGTCAGTTTATTGTCACGTGTACTAATTAAGGTACAGTGATATTCATATTGCCGTACAGCCACACTAAAAAAAAAGCAACAGGACACACAACGACATAAAAGTTAGCATCAACATCCACCACAGCACATTCCCCACGTTCCTCACTGTGATGGAAGCTCCCGCAGCCGGCGGTCAAAGCCCCCATGTTGGGGCAATCAAAGCCGCCGTGTTGGGGCGGTCGAAGCCCCCTTGTTGGGGCGGTCGAAGCTCCTGCAGCTTGGAGCTCCCAAAGTCGGTCTGTAACGAGGGACCGAGAGCTCCACGTTGTTAAAGTCCGCGGTTGGAGCTCCCGAAGGCGGTCTCCTGCAATGGCCGCCAACTCCTCGATGTTAGGCCGCAGTGTGGACGGAGATACGATACGGAAGCGGGAGCATGTGGTCGCTGGCTGGGTGAGGTCACGTGGGGCGCGGGGCGGTGACGTCACCTTGTCCCTTATTTGGGAGTGAGATAGTTGGCACCCATAGTTTCAGCACACCCAGCCTACCCCAAGGACCTCATGTCTGGCTGCAGACCTAGCCCCCAATGCTCTGAGTACAACCAACCTCTCCCTTACTTTCCCTCTCTCTCCATCCCTTCCCCTTCCCAGTTCTCCGACCAGTCCTACTGTCTCCGACCACATTTTATCTCTGTTTGCTTTGTTGTTACCTTCTCCCAACGGACAATTTTCCTTGATCTCCATTCCCTTTGTCCTGTTTACACACCTTGCACTTCCTTATCGAAACACTTCCTTATCTATGTTCCTCCTTCTCCCCTGACTCTCAGTCTGAAGAAGGGTCTCGACCCGAAACGTCACCCATTCCTTCTCTCCAGAGATGCTGCCTGTCCCGCTGAGTTACTCCAGCACTTTGTGTCCATCTTCGATTTAAACCAGCATCTGCAGTTCCTTCCTACACCAACCTCTCCTCTCCTGACTCCCAGTCTTTCATGATCCTGATGACAATTCCAGACCCTGTTCACATCTCGGCCGCCTCTGTTGGCCACAGTTTCACTGTTCATTCTTCTTTTTTACAATGATAAATGTATTCAATTATTAATAATAATTATATTTACAAAACAAACGCGTGGATGTTGCCAGGACTCGAGAGACTGAACTCTAGGGAGACGTTGAGTAGGCTGGGACTCCATCCTTTGAGATTCAGGAGGATCAGGGGTGATCTTACAGAGGTGTACAAAATCATGAGGGGAATAGATCGGGTAGATGCACCGAGTCTCTTGCCCAGAGTAGGGGAATTGAAAACCAGAGGACATAGATTTTCGGTGAAGGGGAAAAGATTTAATAGGAATCTGAGGGGTATTTTTTTCACACAACGGGTTGGTGGGTGTATGGAACGAGCTGTCAGAGGAGTGAGTTGAGACGAGGACTATTGCAATGTTTAATAAACAATTAGACAGGTACATGGATAGGACAGGTTCAGAGGGACATGGGCCAAGCACAAGCAGGTGGGACTAGGGTAGATGGGACATGTTGGGCGGTGTGGGCGAGTTAGGCCGAAAGGCCTGTTTCCACGTTCCACGTTTACTAATCATTCTTAATACAAAATGTTAAATAACTATATTTCAATCCCAATCTAGGATACAGTTAACCCCCTCGTGACCGCACCGACCAGCGACCCCAGCACACCAACACTCTCTCATATACACTCGGGACAATTTACATGGATACCAAGCCAATTAACCTACAAGCCTGTCTGTCTTTGGAGTGTGGGAGGAAACCGAAGATCTCGGAGAAAACCCACGCAGGCCACGGGGAGAACGTACAAACTCCGTACAGACGACACCCGTAGTCGGAACTGAACCGGGAGTCTCTGGAGCTGTGAGGCAGCAACTCTACCGCTGTGCCACTGTGTCCATCTTCCCATCAAATACACATTGGGGATGTGGTGGGGGAGCGACTGAGAGTGAAGAATCAAAGAAGTCTTAGTCTTTGATTAGTCGAAGAGAGAGATAGACAGAGCTCTGGAGGGCAGTGGAATCACGGGATATGGGGAGAAGTTGGGCACAGGTTACTGATTGTGGATGATCAGCCATGAATGGCGGTGCTGGCTCGAAGGGCCGAATGGCCTCCTCCTGCACCTATTTTCTATGTTTTCAATGTTTTCTAGTACGGGTGTTATGGGGAGAAGGCAGGAGAATGGAGTTGAGAGGGAAAGATAGATCAGCCATGATTGAATGGCGGAGTAGACTCGATGGGCCGAATGGCCTAATTCTACCCCTATCACTTATGATCTTGTGATCTTATGAAGTCAGGCAGGGATGCATTGGCATTACATGAAAGAGTGGCAGATTAAATATCGCTGTCCTTTACCCGGTCTCTGTCGTCTGACGACAAAGCCGGAGGAAACACTTCACGTTGATCTGTGACGGTCTCGACGTATCTTGAGTGTTCTTAATGCAGTGAAATAACTTTTTGATTTCAGTGTGCGATAACAGCAATCTATCAAAACACTCTCCCTATCTGGGTGATTGAGTTTGGTTTATTGTCACGAGTACCGAGGTGCAGTGAATAACTTTTGTTTCACGCACGGTGTCCCAGCGGTAGAGCTGCTGCCTAACAGCGCCAGAGATCCCCGGTTCGATCCTGACCACGGGTGCTTGTCAGTAAAGAGTTTGCACGTTGTCCCTGTGACCCGCGTGGGTCTTCTCCGTGATCTTTGGTTTCCTCCCGCACTCCAAAGACGTACAGGTTTGCAGGTGAATTGGTTCGGTATAAAATGTAAAAATTGTCCCGATTGTAGGATAGTGTTAGTGCGCGGGGATCGCTGGCCGGCGCGGACTCGGTGGGCCGAAGGGCCTGATTCCGCGCTGTATCTCTAAACTAAGTTAAACTAAACTAAACTAAAACTAAATTAAATGACTATCGAAGCACTCTCTCTTCCCAGTGATTGAGTTTAGTTTGAGTTGAGTTGATTGTCACCGAGTTTACCGAGCTAGGTACAGTGAAAAGCTTTTGTTGCGTGCTAGCCGGTCAGCGGAAAGACAATACATGATTACAATCGAGCCTCCAGTGTGCAGATACAGGATAAAGGGAATAATGTTTAGACAATAGACAATAGACAATGGGTGCAGGAGTTGGCCATTCGGCCCTTCGAGCCAGCACCGCCATTCAATGTGATCATGGCTGATCATTCTCAATCAGTACCCCGTTCCTGCCTTCTCCCCATACCCCCTGACTCCGCTATCCTTAAGAGCTCTATCTAGCTCTCTCTTGAATGCATTCAGAGAATTGGCCTCCACTGCCTTCTGAGGCAGAGAATTCCACAGATTCACAACTCTCTGACTGAAAAAGTTTTTCCTCATCTCCGTTCTAAATGGCCTACCCCTTATTCTTAAACTGTGGCCCCTTGTTCTGGACTCCCCCAACAATGGGAACATGTTTCCTGCCTCTAGCGTGTCCAACCCCTTAATAATCTTATATGTTTAGTGCAAGGTAAAGTCCAGTGAAGACCAGTCAGAGATAGTCCGTGCGTCTCCAGTGCGGTCGATGTTAGTTCAGGTGGGTGAGGCTGCTTTGTACAATTGCTTGATACTTCCTGGAGCAGTGACAAGGTTCCATCAACCCAATCCTTCACTCTTTGCACCACATTCCTGCCTTCTTGCCAACCCTGTTGTTAAACAGGTGCTTCCATTGCCCGTGACATCCTTGGCACACACACACTCTGTGCGTGTCTCTCAGTCAGTGTCAAGTTACTGCTTGGCATTCAGTTGCTGACGAAGAACTATTTTGGGGTCCTCAGTGCCCCTGGCCAATACTTACCCCTCATTGAATTGGATTGTAGTCTTGTAGTTATTTTCTTCAATGTTCCACCGATCTTGCAGTGCATCTAATGGCTACAGCGGTTCAGTTTAGTATAGTTTCGAGATACAGCGCGGAAAAAAGCCCTTCGTGTTGTACTTCGTGGTCCGGTTCGGGCCACCGAGTCCGCACCGTCCAGCGATCCCCGCACACTAACACTATCCTACACACGCTAGGGGCAAATTTACATTTATACTGAGCAAATTAACCTACAAACCAAGTATGAGAAACACTGTGTACGAGGAGCCAGTCAACAGGCCTCTGGACTAAAGCCAAGCTCGCTGCATCTTGAGAGTTAGTTTCCCACTCCCCCACCCCCCGACTCCACTCCCACCCCTCCCCGATGGTAAGCGTATTTGTTTTATTTATGAGCGATAGAGGTTGTTTGTTTAATCTTGGTGAAATATTCACTGCTGTGTGTGATCGGCAGGTCTTGCCTTGGGGCCAGGGATCCGTACTGTGGCTGGGACCTGAGACAGAAAAAATGTACCACCATCGAGGATAGCTCCAACATGAGTCTGTGGAGCCAGAACATCACCGACTGCCCGGTACGTGCCTGACCTCATTATCGCTAATGTCCTGCGTTTGCAGATGGCTACGCTGGGGGGGGGGTGTCAAAAATAAATTGCAAAGCTTCAAGAAGACAGCAAGGCCCAGGGATAGGGACAGGTAGAGTGCCTAAAACTGCCTAAAATCTACTTCATGTGTCATAATAATTCTCTGCTTTGAGGAAGGTGGAAAAACTTGATTAGAATGGGGTGTCAGGGGTTTACGGGGAGAAGGCAGGAGAATGGGATTAGGAGTACTGTTGCCAACTGTCCCATATTAGCCAGGACATCCCGAATTTTGGGCTAAATTGGTTTGTCCCGTACGGGACCACCCTTGTCCTGTACTAGGCCCGGACGGCGCTGTAGGCCCGGTCACTGTAGGCCCGGACACTGTTTCCGCTGTAGTCCCGGACAGTGTAGGCCCGGGTACCGCCTAACGGAGGTTGCATAGCAACCCGCCTCCCGGCCCGGGCGGCCGCCATTGGTGGAGCGGGAGCACTTGGCCTGCTGGCTGGGTGAGGTCAAGTGTGGCAAAAGGGGCGGTGACGTCACCTTGTCCCTTATTTGGGAGTGAGGAAGTTGGCAACCCTAGATAGGAGGGAGAGATAGATCAGCCATGATTGAATGGCGGAGTCGACTTGATGGGCCGAATGGCCTACTTCTTATGATCTTATGCTCTTCTCTCTCCGGGCAACCCAGGCCTGTGATTGGGATACAACCGAACCCCAGGCTGCTGCAAGGCCTCCAGCGGCTCAAGATCATGAGAGGAATAGATTGGGTAAATGCACAACTGAACTGAACTGAGTAGGAAGGAACTGCAGATGCTGGTTTACACCGAAGATAGATCCAAAATGGTGGAGTAACTCAGCGGGACAGGCCGCATCTCTGGAGAGAAGGAATGGGAGATGTTTCGGGTCGAGACCCTTCCTCAGAGTCTGAAGAAGGGTCTTGATCCGAAATGTCACCCATTCCTTCTATCCTGAGATGCCGCCTGTCCCGCTGAGTTACTCCACCATTTTGTGTCTATGAACTGATCTGATGAGGGGCGATCTTATAGAGGTGTATAAAATCATGAGAGGAATTGATCAGGTTGACGCACAGAGTCTCTTGCCCAGAGTAGGGGAATCGAGATCCAGAGGACGGACATAGGTTTAAGTCAAGTCAAGTCAAGTCAAGTCAAGTCAAATTTATTTGTCACATACACATACACGATGTGCAGTGAAATGAAAGTGGCAATGCCTGCGGGTTGTGCACAAAAAGAATTACAGTTACAGCATATAAATAAAGTTAATAAGTTACTATTATTGTCGACAAAAATTTAGTCTCTGGGGTTATAAAAGTTGACAGTCCTGATGGCCTGTGGGAAGAAGCTCCGTCTCATCCTCTCCGTTTTCACAGCGTGACAGCGGAGGCGTTTGCCTGATCGTAGCATCTGGAACAGTCCGTTACTGGGGTGGCAGGGGTCCCTCATGATCTTGCTTGCTCTGGATCTGCACCTTCTGATGTATAGGTCCTGCAGGGGGACGAGTGTAGTTCCCATGGTGCGTTCTGCCGAACGCACTACTCTCTGCAGGGCTATCCTGTCCTGGGCAGAGCTGTTCCCAAACCAGACTGTAATGTTGCCGGACAGGATGCTCTCTACAGCCCCAGAGTAGAAGCAATGAAGGATCCTCTGAGACACTCTGAATTTCCTCAGTTGTCTAAGGTGGTAAAGGTGCTGCTTAGCCTTACCCACCAGTGCGGCAATGTGCGTTGCCCACGTCAGATCCTCTGCGATGCGGACTCCCAAGTATTTGAAACTGCTCACCCTATCCACAATAGACCCATTTATCTCCAGTGGCGTGTACGTCCTTGGATGTTTAGCCCTTCTGAAGTCCACAATCAGCTCCTTTGTTTTAGTGACATTCAAGAGGAGGCTATTGTCCTGACACCAGAGTGCCAGATCAGCCACCTCCTCCCGGTAGGCCTTCTCATCGTTGTTGGAGATCCGGCCCACCACCACAGTGTCATCAGCAAACTTGATGATGGAGTTTGAGCTGAACCTGGCCCCACAGTCATGTGTGTACAGGGAGTACAGTAGGGGGCTAAGGACGCAGCCCTGGGGGGATCCTATGTTCAGGGTGAGGGAGCTAGATGTGTGTTCCCCCATCCTGACCACTTGGGGCCTGGCAGTGAGAAAGTCCAGGACCCAGGCACACAGAGGGGTGCTAAGCCCCAGTTCCAGCAGCTTATCAACCAGTCTGCTGGGGACTATTGTGTTGAATGCTGAACTAAAGTCAATGAACAGCATCCTCACATAGCCCCCCTGGCTGTCCAGATGAGAGAGAGCGGTGTGTAGAACCTGGGAGACCGCATCATCCGTGGACCTGTTCGGACGGTATGCGAACTGTAGTGGGTCCATGTTGCGAGGAAGGAGGGCGCAGATGTGGTTCTTGACTAGCCTGTTAAAGCATTTCATGACAACCGAGGTGAGGGCCACCGGTCGGTAGTCATTTAAACACGCTGGAGAGGCATTCTTTGGCACCGGTACAATGATGGATCTTTTGAAGCATGCAGGGACCACGGACTTTGCCAAGGAGAGGTTGAATATTGTGGTGAGCACTGGAGCAAGCTGAGTAGCACAAGACTTTAATATTCGCCCAGATATACCATCTGGGCCTCCAGCTTTCCTCGTGTTCACACGCGTCAGAGCTCACCTCACCTCATGCTCGGACACCGAGAATGTGTGCACATCCCCGGCGGTGGATCCCCCTCCAGCCTCGCTAGCCAGCGCCCCTTCGGTGCTGTTTTTAGACGGCGAGCTGGTGGTGTTACCCGTCTCAAACCGTGCGTAAAAAGAGTTCAGGTCATCAGCTAAGGAGGAGCCGGCACTTCTGGTTGAGGGGGTGCTGGACCTGTAGCTAGTTATAGTCCGTAGCCCCTGCCAAAGGCGCCTGGTGTCCTGCTGCTCCATCTGTGACTCCATCTTGTCCCGGTACCTCTTTTTTGCGTCCTTCACTGCCCTTCGCAGTCGGTATGACTCTCCCTTGTAGTCGTCCATGTTGCCGGATGCCAGACCGGAGTTGTAAGCAGCGGTGCGAGCATTCAAGGCCACGCGAATAGACCTGTCCACCCAGGGTTTTTGGTTAGGGAAGATACTGACCCTTACCGTGAGGATGATGGTATCGGCTATTGTGGCAATGAAGTCCGTAACCGCTTCCGCAAACTCATTTACGTCTCTGGAACTTTCTTGGAACATGTTCCAGTCGACATCGCTCAGTGCATCCTGCAGCATGGCCTCTGAATGGTCAGCCCACCGCTTTACGTCCCTCGTCACTGTCGCTTCCCGTACTATCCGTTGTTTGTACTCCGGCAGCAGGAAAATGGCAGCGTGGTCAGATTTCCCAAAAGGAGGGAGAGAAACGGCCTTGTAGCCTTTCCTGAACGGCGTGTAGCAGTGGTCCAAAGTTCTTTCCCCCCTGGTGACACACGTGATGTGTTGGTAGAAGTTGGGCATGACCTTTTTGAGATTTCCCCTATTGAAGTCTCCAGCCACCAGCACAGCCGCATCAGGGTTCTTGTTTTGGTGTTGACACAACACATCGTGTAGGGCGGACAGTGCCACGTCGGTGTCCGCATGCGGTGGGATATAGACGGCTGTGATGATCACCGAGCTGAACTCCCGGGGTAGGTAGAATGGTCGGCATTGGATAGTTGGATGTTCCAGGTCCGGCGAGCAGGAACGAGAAAGCGTCTTAATATTTCCAGGATTACACCAGTTATTATTGGTCAAGAAGCAGACTCCTCCGCCCTTGGATTTCCCGGATTCTTCCGTTCTGTCCGCCCGGAAAACAGTGAAGGACTCGGATGGGCAGATCACCTGGTCAGGCACCAGCGGGGTCAGCCATGTTTCGGTCAGACAAAGGATGTTACAGTTCTTTATGTCCCTCTGGAATCTGATCCTTGCCCTCAGGTCATCCAGCTTGTTCTCCAGGGACGTAAGGCTTGGGCTCTCAGCCTGTTCCGAATCCCCCCTCGCTTCCTTCGGTGTTTTTTCCGACTTTCCCACTGACCTGCGCTCCCACTGCTGCTGCCGCGGTGCGCTCCTTTGATGATCTCTATCGGTATATCAAGATGAGGGGGAGAAAGATTTAATAGGAACCTAAGGGGTAACTTTTTTACACAAGGGGTGGTGGGTGTGTGGAACGAGCTGCCGGAGGAGGCAGTTGAAGCTGGGACTATCGTTATGTTTAAGAGACATTTGAACTGGTGCATGGATAGGATAGGTTTAGAATCCCTTTGGGCCAAACGTGGGCAGGTGGGACGAGTGTAGATGGGACATGTTAGCCGATGCGGGCAAGTTGGGCCGGAGGGCCTGTTTCCCCACTGTATCACTCTATGACTCTATAGTTTTTACAAGGAAGTTGGATAAATATCTTAAGAGAACAAAATTGCAGGACTGGGGGGAGAGGTTGAGTGAGTGGATCTTTTTGTTTGTCTTCATAAAGAACCTTACTGACTCCAGAGGCCTTCATTCCACACTATTACAATTAGGGTTGCCAACTTTCTCACTCCCAAATAAGGGACAAAATGTGATGTCGCCGCCCGCACCCCACGTGACCTCACCCAGCCAGAGGCCACGTGCTCCCGCTCCACCAATGGTGGCCTCCCGGGCCGGGAGGCGGGTTGCTAAGTAACCTTCGTTAGGCGAACACACTCGGCCCCGCTCCCCGAACACACTCCGTTAGCCTCCACTGTCTGGGTCTACAGTGTCTGGGCCTACAGTGTCTGGGCCTACAGTGTCTGGGCCTACAGTGTCTGGGCCTACAGTGTGCGGGCCTACAGTGTGCGGGCCTACAGTGGCCTTTGGGCCTTCAGTGTCCGGGCCTACAGTGGCCTTTGGGCCTACAGTGTCCGGGCCTACAGTGGCCCCCCCGGGTTTAATACTGAACAAGGGTGGTCCCATACGGGACAAACAAAATTAGCCCAATATACGGGATGTCCCGGCTAATACGGGACAGTTGGCAACCCTAATTACAATCCTTCTGGGAACATCACCAAATCTCCATGTAACCTCTCTGTTTAGTTTTAGTTTAGTTCAGAGATGTGGAAACAGGCCCTGCGGCCTACCAAATCCACGCCGATCAACGCTCCCCGCACTCTTGACACTATCCTACACGCACTAGGGACAATTGAGAATTATACTCAGCCGGAGAAAACCCACGCAGGTCACGGGGAGAACGTACAAACTCCGTACAGACAGCACCCGTGGTCAGGATCGAACCCGGGTCTCTGGCGCTGTGAGGCAGCAACTCAACCGCAGCGCCACCGTGCCACCCTTTTTCCCCAAGGAGAATGAGGCCAAACTTTACTCGCCTTCCCATACTAAAACTGTTTCTATTGGGAGAGTGCTCAAGGACATCGAAACATAGAAAATAGGTGCAGGACAATAGACAATAGACAATAGACAATAGGTGCAGGAGTAGGCCATTCAGCCCTTCGAGCCAGCACCGCCATTCAATGCGATCATGGCTGATCACTCCCAATCAGTACCCCGTTCCTGCCTTCTCCCCATACCCCCTCACTCCGCTATCCTTAAGAGCTCTATCCAGCTCTCTCTTGAAAGCATCCAACGAACTGGCCTCCACTGCCTTCTGAGGCAGAGAATTCCACACCTTCATCACTTTCTGACTGAAAAAGTTCTTCCTCATCTCCGTTCTAAATGGCCTACCCCTTATTCTTAAACTGTGGCCCCTTGTTCTGGACTCCCCCAACATTGGGAACATGTTTCCTGCCTCTAATGTGTCCAATCCCCTAATTATCTTATATGTTTCAATAAGATCCCCCCTCATCCTTCTAAATTCCAGTGTATACAAGCCTAATTGCTTGTAGGCCATCCGGCCCTTCGAACCAGCACCGCCATTCATTGTGATCGTGGCTGATCATCTAAAACCAGTACCCTATTCCTGCTTTCTCCCCATATCCCTTGATTCTGTTAGCCCAGTGAATTTAGGGGCAAAGAAAGTTATACTTGCATTTGAAAATCTCCTTCATATTTTCCCCACACTGGCGTAGCTGGTAGAGCTGCTGCCTCACAGTATCAGAGACAGTTCGATCCTGAGCCCGGGAGCTGTCTGCACGGAGCTTGTATGCTCTCACTGTGACCTGTGTGGGTTTTCTCCGGGAGCTCTGGTTTCCTCCCACACTCCAAAGACATGCAGGTTAGTAGGTTAAGTGGGCTTGTAAATTATAAATTACCCCTTGTGTGCGTAGGATAGTGCTAGTGTTCGGAGGTTCGCTGAACAGTGCGGACTCGGTGTGCCGAAGGGCCTGTTTCTGCGCGGTATCTCAAGTCTAAACTTACTTCACAGCTTCGGAATCAAAGGACGTTCCTTTAGGAAGGAGACGAGGAGGAATTTATTTTGTCAGAGGGTGGTGAATCTGTGGAATTCTTTGCCACAAAAGGCTGTGGAGGCCAAGTCAGTAGATATATTTAAGGCAGAGATAGATAGATTCTTGATCAGTATGGGTGTCAGGGGTTATGGGGACAAGGCAGGAGGAGAATGGGGTTAGGAGGGAGAGATAGATCAGCCTTGATTGAATATAAGAAAATAACTGCAGATGCTGGTACAAATCGAAGGTATTTATTCACAAAATGCTGGAGTAACTCAGCAATTCAGACAGCATCTCGGGAGAGAAGAATGGTGGTGTAGATTTGATGGGCCGAATGGCCTAATTCTACTCTTATCTCTTATGATCTTACTCCAACATTTTGTGCCTGTTGGGTGAACGTACCATTCAATTCTCTTTCCCATCTGAAGAGAAGTTTGATCCCTTGCTGATAAACATCCTGCTGGAATTGCCAAGTCCTACGCCCGGTGAAGATTTATGGACGTTTTATGAGGATCTAGCGCGCGGTGAATTTTTAATAACCCGTTCATCGGTTAAATTTATTGAGAGCCTGTTGGCAAATTCCAAGGTTTGGCTTTTGGGGCGGATGATTGAGTGGCCGAACCACCTGCAACAATTGTCAACTTGCTTGTGGCATTTAAAACAATTTTTGTTATTAAAAGGAACATCGGTCTGTAACTCAGATGTGACGGAGAGTTCTTTCAGGCAAGAAACGCTAGCAAGAAATCAAAGGTGCTCACAGATTACCATCTTGTTGCTTCGCACGCAGGCTGTGTTTCGAGTTGCTGCTCTTTGCTTCTGAGCCGGAAAGTTTACAGTTCGAGCCCCCCCACTCTTGGCAACTGAGCACAATACTCAGGTTGATGTGAAACACTGTGCTTTTACATAGAAACATAGAAAATAGGTGCAGGAGGAGGCCATTTGGCCCTTCGAGCCAGCACCGCCACTCATTGTGATCATGGCTGATCGTCCACAATCAGTAACCCGCGCCTGCCTTCTCCCCATATCCCTTGATTCCGCTATCCCCTAGAGCTCTATCTAACTCTCTCTTGAATGCATCCATTGAATTGGCCTCCACTGCCTTCTGTGCCTGAGAATTCCACAAATTCACAACTCTCTGGGTGAAAAAGTTTTTTCTCACCTCAGTTTGAAATGACCTCCCCTTTATTCTTAGACTGTGTGTGGCCCCTGGTTCTGGACTCCCCCAACATTGGGAACATTTTTCGTGCATCTAGCTTGTCCAGTCCTTTTATAATTTTATACGTTTCTATAAGATCCCCTCTCATCCTTCTAAACTCCAGTGAATACAAGCCCAGTCTTTCCAATCTTTCCTCATATGACAGTCAAATTTCGTATCTGCCTCCACCACCACCCCCTGCAGCGTGTCCCAGGCGAGTGTCAGGGGCTATGGGGAGAAGGCAGGAGAATGGGGTTAAGAAGGAAAGATAGATCAGCCATAATTGGATGGCGGAGTAGACCTGATGGTTCAGATTTATTTTGCTCCTATCATTCAGTTAGAGGGTTGGTGAATCTGTGGAATGTTTTGCCATAGAAGGCTGTGGAGGCCAAGTCAGTGGATATTTTTAAGGCAGAGATAGATAGATTCTTGATTAGTACGGGTGTCAGAGGTTCTGGGGAGAATGCAGGAGAATGGGGTTAGGAGGGAGAGATAGATCAGCCACGATTGAATGGCGGAGTAGACGATGGGCCGAATTATTGGGCCTAATTCTGCTCCACTTCCTTATGACCTTGTGACTTAGAAACATAGAAACATAGAAAATAGGTGCAGGAGTAGGCCATTCGGCCCTTCGAGCCTGCACCGCCATTCAATATGATCATGGCTGATCATCCAGCTCAGTAACCTGTACCTGCCTTCTCTCCATACCCCCTGATCCCTTTAGCCACAAGGGCCACATCTAACTCCCTCTTTAACTTATGAGCCACCCGTTGTGCAAAAAAACTTGGCCCACTCATCTATGTACTAAAACTCTCGATTTAGGGAGTGGGGGAGAGAGGAGGGGGGAGGAGATGGTGCTGCACCAATGCAGGAGAGGTTTGGGCCCAACGGGCCCACTTGGTCTAGTCTCCTTTAAACTTTGCCCACCTCACATGAAAGCTGTGCCCGCTAGTATTTGCTATTCCCATCCCGAGAGAAAGGGTGAAACGTGGTTGCTGCCTTTTGCAGCTGTAGTCATCACGATACCCAGGGGAGAAAAATCAGTGCTCGGGGCTTTGGCTGCAGAGTAACCTAGATGTTCAGCACTGATTAGCGTAAACGGAATCACATTTCAGAAGCAAGGTACGACAGAGGTTCTACTACTTCATGTAAACAGCGTTGCTCCGAAGGGTGTGTTGGAACAACAGCACCTGGGTGGAAGTGACCACAAATCCTTGAAAGAGACGGGGCATGTTGAATGAGCGATCAGTGACGCATATATTCAATGCGTAAGAAGGAACCGCAGATGCCGATTTAAAATGAAGACAGACGCAAAATGCTGGAGTAACTCAGCGGGACAGGCAGCATCTCTGGAGAGAAGGAATGGGTGACGTTTCGTGTCGAGACCCTTCTTCAGCAAATTTAGTTTAGTTTAGATTAGTTTTTTGTAGGTTAGTTTGGTTTGGTTTGGATTAGTTTAATATTGTTTAGTTCGGTTTAGTTAAATTTAATTTAGTTTAGATTAGATTAGTTTAGTTTATTATTATAGTCACGTGTACAATAAAAGAGTTTTTGTCGCGTGCTGTCCAGTCAATAAAAAGACATGATTACAATCAAGCTGCACACAGTTTACAGTAGGGATGCCAACTTTCTCACTCCCAAATAAGGGACAAAAGGTGACGTCACCACTGCGCGCCCCACGTGACCTCACCCAGCCAGCGGCCGCGTGCTCCCGCTCCACCAATGGCGGTCGCCTGGGCCGGGAGGTGGGTTGCTATGCAACCTCTGTTAGGCAGCGCCCGGGCCACCGGGCCTACAGTATCCAGGCCTACAATATCCGGGCTTACAGTGTCCGAGCCTACAGTGTCTGGACCTACAGCGTCCGAGCCTACAGTGTCCAGGGCTACAGTGTCCGGGTCTACAGTGTCCGGGCCTGCAGTGTCCGGGCCTACAGTGTCCGGGCCTACAGTGTCCGGTAGGGTTGCCAACTTTCTAATTCCCAAATAAGGGACAAAAGGTGACGTCACCGCCTGCACCCCACGTGACCTCACCCAGCCAGCGGCCATGTGCTCCCGCTCCACCAATGACGGCTGCCCGGGCCGGGAGGCGGGTTGCTACGCAACCTCCGTTAGGCGAACACACTCGGCCCCGCTCCCCGAACACACTCCGTTAGGCTACACTGTCCGGGCCTATACAGCGGCCCCCGGGCCTACAGTGTCCGGGGCTACAGTGTCCGCTCCTACAGCGCCCCCCCCGGGCCTAATACGGGACAAGGGCAGTCCCGTAAGGGACAAACCAATTTAGCCCAATGTACGGGATACGGGACGTCCCGGTCAACCGGGACAGTTGGCAACCCCAGTTTACAGATACAGGATAAAGTGAACGTAATTTACTGCAACATAAAGTCTGATAAAGTCCGACTAAAAATAGATTGTTAGGTGTGGGGCGGCACGGTGGCGCAGCGGTAGAGTTGCTGCCTCATAGCGCCAGAGACCTGGGTCCAATCCTGACTACGGGTGCTGTCCGTAAGGAGTTCTCTCCGTGACCAGGTGGGTTTTCTCCAGGTGCTCCGGTTTCCTCCCACATTCAAAACACTATGCTTTTTGCTTTAGAGATACAGCGTAGAAATAGGCCCTTCGACCCACCGGGTCCGATCTGATTCTCGCGTACTAGCCCGATCCTAAACACGAGGGAAAATGTATAACTTTTTACTGAAGCCAATTTTTACAAGCCAACCTGTACTTCTTTGGAGTGTGGGAAGAAACCAGAGCACCTGGAGAAAACCCACGTGGTCACAGAGAGAACAGACAAACTCCATACACACAGCGCCCGTAGTCAGGACTGAACCCGTGTCTCTGGCGCTGTAAGGCAGCAACTCTACCGCTGCACCACTGAGCCACCCTATGTACAGGTTTGTGGGTTAATTGGGTTCTGTAAATTGTCCCTAATGTGTGTCGGATAGAACGGATAGTGTACGGGTGATTGTTGGTCAGCATGGACCAAGGACCTGTTTCCACACTATATCTCTAAACTAAACTAAAACAAGCAGACACAAATTCAATTTGGCAAATGTTCTCCCAGTCTGTTGTTCCATTTCTGCGTTTTCATGGACAATTAACCTACAAACCTGTACGTCTTTGGAGTGTGGGAGGAAACCAAAGATCTCGGAGAAAACCCACGCAGGTCACGGGAGAACGTGTCTAAGAACAGATGGGCGGTCACGGTGGCGCAGCGGTAGAGTCGCTGCCTTACAGTGAACGCAGCGCCAGAGACCCGGGTTCGATCCCGACTACGGGTGCTGTCTGTACGGAGTTTGTACGCTCTCCCCGTGACCTTTACTCGTGGGTTTTCTCCGAGATCTTCGGTTTCCTCCCACACTCCAAAGACGTGCAGGTTTGTAGATTAATTGGCTTGGTAAATGTAATGAATGTAAAATTGTCCCTGGTGGGCGTAGGATAGTGTTAACGTGCGGGGTTCGCTGGTCGGCGCCAGCGGACCCTGTGGGCCGAAGGGGCCTGTTTCCGCACTACATCTCTGAAGTAAACTCGCATAAGCGTCGTTGGAACGTTGGGTCTAATGCATGGTCTTTGTTTCCTTGACGTAGATAAGAAACCTCACGATGGACGGTGAGTTTGGGTCTTGGTCTCCATGGCAACTGTGCGAGGAGTCCACGAGGTCATGCGTGTGCCGCTCCAGGTCATGTGACAGCCCTGCCCCGGAGTGCGGAGGTCATGAGTGTGAGGGGTCAAGGATCGAAGTGGCAAACTGCTCCAGGTACAAGAACTCCATTACTAACACATGGTGTGGGCAGGGATGATGAAATCATTCAAGAAACAAATTAGTTCCCCCTCCCCTCTCCACCCCTCCCCTCTCCACCGCTGCCAGCCAGTTTGGCAAATGACCTTTAAGCAGCGAATTGTGGACGCAGCCCAGACAATCACACGAACCAATGTCCCTTCCATTGACTCCCCATTCACGCTGCCTCGGCAAGGCCAGCAGCATAATCAAGGACCTGTCCCACCCTGGCCACTCCCTCTTCCACCCTCTCCCGTCGGGCAAAAGGTATAGAAGTGTGAAAACGCACACCTCCAGATTCAGGGACAGTTTCTTCCCAGCTGTTATCAGGCAACTGAACCATCCTACCACAACCAGAGAGCACTTCTGAACTACTATCTACCTCATTGTTGACCCTCGGACTATCCTTGATCGGACTTTGCTGGCTTTACCTTGCACAAAATGTTATTCCCTTATCATGTATCTATACACTGCAATGGCTCGATTGTAATCAGGTATTGTGCTTCTGCCGACTGGATAGCACGCAAGAAAAGCTTTACACTGTACCTCGGGTACACAAACTGAACAGAACTGAGGCTCCGTAAGGCGCTGGTCAGACCGCATTTGGAGTATTGTGAGCAAGAATTATCCCAGAAACGAGTGGGTTAACGTATGATGAGCATTTGACGACACTGGGCCTGTACTGGAGTTTAGAAGGATGAGGGGGGACCTCATTGAAACTATTCACCAAATAGTGAAAGGCTTGGATAGAGTGGATTTGTAGCTACATTGGAAGCTGTTGAATATGTTCACGTTGTATGCAATTAATATAGTCATAGAGTTTGTACAGCATAGATACAGGCCATTCGGCCTAATTTGCCCACACCGACCAACATGCCCCATCTACACTAGTCCCACCTGCCCACACCGACCAACATGCCCCATCTACACTAGTCCCACCTGCTTGCATTTGGCCCATTTCCCTCTAAACCTGTCCTATCCATGTATCTGTCCAAATAGTTTTTAAACATTGTGGTAGTATCCTGCCTCAACTACCTCCACTGGCAGCTGGTTCCATACACCCACCACCATTTGTGTAAAATAGTTGTCCCTCAGGTAAATCTCCCCCCCCCCCCCCCCCTCACCTTAAACCTAACTCCTCTCGTTCATGATTTCCGTACTCTGGGTAAAAGGCTCTGTGCATCTACACTTTCTATTCCTTTTGTTTAAATGCTCACGTTGTATGCACATAGAGGGGTAGGTTCCTCCACATGGAGAGTGGTGGGTGTATGAACTGAGCTGCCAGAGCTGAGGAAGGGTCTCAACCCCAAAAGGTCACCCATTTCGTGTCTCCAGAGATGATGGTCTGACCCGCTGAGCTACTCCAGCTTTTAGCGTCTAGCTGCCAGAGGAGGTAGTTGGGGCAGGTACTATCGCGACTTTAAAGAAAAGTTTAGACGGGTACATGGATAGGAGGGATAGACTCTTAGAGGCATAGTCTTACAGCGTAGAAACAGGCCCATCAGCCCAACTTGCCCACGCCGACCAACATGGGCGGCACGGTGGAGCAGCGGTAGAGTTGCTGCCTTACAGCGAATGCAGCACTGGAGACTCAGGTTCGATCCTGACTACGGGCGCCGTCTGTACGGGGTTTGTACGTTCTCCCCGTGACCTGCGTGGGTTTTCTCCGAGATCTTCGGTTTCCTCCCACACTCCAAAGACGTACAGGTATGTAGGTTAATTGGTTGGGCAAATGTAAAAATTGTCCCTAGTGGGTGTAGGATAGTGTTAATGTGCGGGGATCGCTGGTCGGCGCGGACCCGGTGGGCCGAAGGGCCTGTTTCTGCGCTGTATTTCTAAATCTAAAAATCTAAAAATGTCCCATTTGCCTGCGTTTGGCCCATATCCCACTAAACCTGTCCTATCCACGTAGCTGTCCAAATGTTTTCTTAAACATCGTGATAGTACCTGCCTCAACTATCTCCTCTGGCAGCTCGCTCTGCACACTTACCGACTGCCCTTTGTGTAAAATAGTTGCCCCTCCGATTCCTATTAACTCTTTCGCCCCCTCACCTTAAACCTATGTCCTCTGGTTCTTGATTTCCACACTCTGGGTCAAGTACTCTTTGTGCATCTACCCTTTCTATTCCTTTTGTTTGATACGGTCACGCTGTACGCAAACTTCAGCCCAACGTGCCCGCGCCGACCGACGTGTCCCATCTACACCCAGTCCCACCTGCCCGCCGCGTTTGGCCCCTGAACCTGCCCGATCCATGTACCTTGTCTAAACTGTTCCTTAAGCTCAGGATTTCAACAGAACTTTATCTCCTGAAAGAATCTCTTCCCGTTCTTGCTTCCTTCCTGCAATGCTACATCTGGTAATAGTTCAGTCTCACATATTATACACAGGGGTAATAGTGGATGAAATCAATAGCATTCACCTGGGGCAGTCTAGCTGCCAACAAGGGTTGATGTTGATTTAAACAGCAGGGTGCTTACATTGTGTGTCCACCGTATCTGTTGTTAATTAGTGCCCCCCCCTCCCTGGTGGAAATTTGCATTGGATCACGGTGGCTCACCAAGTTCACTCCACACTGCTGTCTGGTATTTGCTCCCCCCCCCCCCCTCCCCATTTTCTCCTACACCCCAAAGATGTGCTGGTTGTGAGGTTCATTGGGCTGTTGTAAAATGCTCCTTACGTTGAGTTTATTAGTTTAGTTTAGAGGTGTTGTGCTGACCGTATAATAACCGAAGCCTCACACCTGGATAATGATCCAAAGACTTTATTAAACTACATCAACAGTTCAACAGACCTCAACAGACCTTGATTTGTCATTCGGTACCAAGGTACCGAACGAAAGTACATAGCAGTCACACACAAAAAAGAACACAAGACACATGACCCCAACACAAACGTCCATCACAGTGACTCCAAACACCCCCTCACTGTGATGGAGGCAACAAAACTTCCACTCTCTTCCCCCCACGCCCACGGACAGACAGCTCGTCCCCGACCGACCCGCACAGTCCCCGCAAGGGGATGGAAGTCCCCGCGGCCGAGTCGCACCGGGCGCTGATACGTCTCGCGGCCGAGCCGGGTGATGGAAGGCCCCGCGGCCGAGCCGTGCGCAGCTAAGTCCCGCGGCCGAGCCGCACCGGGCAATGGAAGGCCCCGCGGCCGAGCCGCACCGGGCGATGGAAGGCGCCGCGGCCGAGCCGCACCGGGCGATGGAAGGCCCCGCGGCCAAGCCGCACCGGGCGATGTTAAGTCCAGCGGCCGAGCCACACCGGCGATGAAAAGTCCCGCGGCCGAGCCGCGCCGGGCGATGTTAGGCCCCGCGGCCGAGCCGCACCGGGCACTGTTAAATCCAGCGGCCGAGCCGCACCAGCGATGTTAGGCCCCGCAGCCGAGCCGCACCGGGCGATGGAAGACCCCGCGGCCGAGCCGCACCGGGCGATGTTAAGTCCAGCGGCCGAGCCGCACCGGGCGATGTTAAGTCCCATAACCGAGCCGCGCCGGGCGATGTTAGGCCCCGCGGCCGAGCCGCACCGGGCGATGGAAGGTCCCGCGGCCGAGCCGCAGCCCGCGTCGTGAGGAAGAGACCTAAAAGAGAAAGGTTTCCCCCACCCCCCCACCCACACCACCACCACCCCCACCCACACCACCACCCCCCCCCCACACATACACAACCAAAAAAAAACAAAAACCCAAAAAACCCAAAAACCATCCCAACACCGACACACAACAAAATAAAGGAAAAAAGACGAACAGACTGCTAGCGAGCCGCAGCCGTTAGGCACCGCCACTTTGCCCTGCCTCTCTCCTTTTTCAGCCACCTTCTCCTCCCCACCCTCGTTACAATCAATCTGAAGGTGACATTCTCCACCCGAAACGTCACCTATTCCTTTTCTCCACAGCCGCTGCCTGACCCGCTGAGTTACTCCAGCATTTTTGCATTTATCTTCGGTGTAAATCAGCATCTGCAGTTCCTTCCTACACACGATGACAGGTTAAACCGCTCTCATCTGCCTGCAAATGATCCACATCCCATGATTGGCCGGCGCGGTGGCGCGGCGGTAGAGTTGCTGCCTTACAGCGCCAGAGACCCGGGTTCGATCCTGACTATGGGTGCTGTCTGTACGGAGTTTGCACGTTTTGCACTTACCCACGTGGGTTTTCTCCGGGTGCTCCGGTTTCCTCCCACATTCCAAAGACGTGCAGGTTTGTAGGCTAATTGGCTTCTGTAACTGGTCCGTACTGTGTAGAATAGTACTAGTGTACAGGTGGTCATTGGTCAACACGGACTTGGTGGGCCGAAGGGCCTGTTTCCACACTGTATCTCTAAACTAAAGTTCATAAGTTCATAACTTACAGGAGCCCGCCAAGTCCACTCCTCCATTCAATCGTGGCTGGTCTATCTCTCCCTCCTAACCCCATTCTCCTGCCTTCTCCCCATAACCCCTGACACCCGTACTAATCAAGAATCTTATCAATCTCCACCTTAAAAATAGCCACTGACTTGGCCTCCACAGCCGTCTGTGACAATGATTTCCACAGATTCACCACACTCAGACGAGAATTTCCTCCTCATCTCCTTCCTAAAGGTACAAAACTAAACTACATATCCCACCATTCCATGCCTGCCCATGGGCCTATCTAACAGCCTCTTAAATGCCGCTATCATTTCTGCCTCCACCACCAACCCTGGCAATGCGTTCCAGGCACTCACTAACCTGTTAATGAGTATACAAGGGATAGTAGGCTACAGGGAGAAAGGTGAGAGGATTGCTCTGAGCTCATCACACAAACCAACCTCCCTTCCATTGACTCCATTTACACCTCACGCTGCCTTGGCAAGGCCAGCAGCATAATCGAGGACAAGTCTCACCCTGGCCACTACCTCATCTCCCCTCTCCCATCATGGCAAGAGGTACAGAAGTGTGAAAACGCACACCTCCAGATTCAGGGACAGTTTCTTCTCAGCTGTGCTATCAGGCAACTAAACCATCCTACCACAACCAGAGAGCATGTCCTGAACTACCATCTACCTCATTGGTGACCCTCGGACTATCTTTGATCGGACTTTACCTTGCGCTAAACGTTATTCCCTTATCATGTATCTATACACTGTGAATGGCTCGATTGTAATCATGTATTGTCTCTCCGCTGACTGGATAGCACGCAACAGAAGCTTTTCACTGTACCTCGGTTAGGGTTGCCAACTGTCCCGTATTAGCCGGGACAACCCGTATTTTCGGCTAAATTGGTTCGTTCCTTATGGGACTGCCCTTGTCTCATATTAGTTTCGGGGGATGCTGTAGGCCCGGACACTGTAGGCACGGACTCTGTAGGCCCGGACACTGTAGGCCCGGACACTGTAGGCCCGGACACTGTAGTCCCAAACAGTGTAGGCCCGGACACTGTAGGCCCGGACACTGTAGGCCCGGACACTGTAGGCCGGGACACTGTAGGCCCGGACACTGTAGGCGCAGACACTGTAGGCCCGGACACTGTAGTCCGGGACAGTGTAGGTATGGAGGCCCGGGCGCTGCCTGGCTGAGGCTGAGTAGCAACCCGCCTCCCGACCCGGGCGGCCGCCATTGGTGGAGCGGCCGCCATTGGTGGAGCTGGAGCACGTGGCCGCTGGCTGGGTGAGGTCACTAGGGGCGCGGGGCAGTGACATCACCTTGTCCCTTATTTGGGAGTGAGAAAGTTGGCAACCCCTAACCTCGGTACACATGACAATAAACTAAACAGAAGAGGTAGCAAGGACTTAATGGGCCGAAAGGCCCCCTTCTATGTTGTGAGGGAGATAGCGATACTTACTATGAAAACTGCTAGAAGGTTGTAAAAACCCTCTCTGGCTCATAAATGCTGTGTAAACGGAAGAGATTAGCCAGCCATCCTTTAGCCGGTTGACTTTTATGTTACTCCAGACACACACCATGTGCCAAGCTATTTAAAAACATTCCCTCTGAAATGGTGCCAGGAATCAAGAGAGTGTTTCATTGTTACAAGTCCTGGCAACCGGAACAATGAAGTTCCTACCTGGTGTAGATTTAGAGGGCCTTAAACACAATAAATAAATGCTCACAGATAAATGTGCAATAATCAATAAGAAAAGAAATCTGTGGCAACGAGGCACACAGTGTAAAATGTAATCAAAAGGACCGTCGGACTGGTCGGATAACTAGGATGGGGGGGGTGATGGAGTGAGAGGGAACGCAAGGTTAACTTGGCAAGGAGGGTGTGTAGGAAGGAACTGCAGATGCTGGTTTAATCCGGAGATCGACACAAAAAGCTGGAGTAACTCAGCGGGACGGGCAGCATCTCCGGAAAGAAGGAACAGGTGACGTTTCGGGGCGAGACCCTTCTTCAGACTTCTTCAAGTACACCTCGAATGAGTGACGTTTCGGGTCGAGACCCTTGTTCAGTCTGAGTGAAGGGTCTCGACCCGAAACGTCACTCATTCCTTCTCTCCTGAGATGCTGCCTGACCCGCTGAGTTACTCCAGCACTTTGTGAAATAAATACCATCGATTTGTACCATTTTCCTTGAACTTCGTCCCCTTTGATCTCTCGTTTTCACACCTTACCCTTCCAGTTGTTAACTGTATGTTTGAGTTGTCATTTGTGAGCAGAGCAGCAAGGCACATTCCTTGTATCTGCACACACTTGGCCAATAAACTTATTCATTCATTCATTCATTCATTCATTCATTCATTCATTCATTCAGGAAGGCAGATTATTATCTGAATGGTGTCAAGTTAGGAAATGGGGAAGTACAAAGAGATCTGCAGAGACCGTTCCCTCCGTAACTCCCTGGTCCACTCGTCCCTTCCTACCCAAACCTCCCCATCCCCAGGAACTTTCCCCTGCAACCGCAGGAGATGCAACACCTGTCCCTTTACCTCCCCCCTCAATTCCATCCAAGGACCCAAACAGTCTTTCCAGGTGAGACAGAGGTTCACCTGCACCTCCTCCAACCTCATCTATTGCATCCGCTGCTCTAGGTGTCAACTTCTTTACATCGGCGAAACCAAACGCAAGCTCGGCGATCGTTTCGCTCAACACCTTCGCTCAGTCCGCCTTAACCAACCTGATCTCCCGGCGGCTGAGCACTTCAACTCCCCCTCACACACTAGAGGCATTTTTTTTTGACATTTACCAAGCCAATTAACCTACATACCTGCACGTCTTTGGAATGTGGGAGGAAACCGAAGATCTCGGAGAAAACCCACGCAGGTCACGGGGAGAACGTACAAACTCTGTACAGACAGCGCCCGTAGTCAGGATCGAACCCGGGTCTCTGGCGCAGTAAGGCAGCAACTCTACCGCTGCGCCACCGTGACCGCCCACTAATTCACCAAGTATTCATACCTCTGTCAAAAACGTCCATTCCTTTAAAGCCCAATTGCATCAACTTAACCTCTGTTAAACTGCGACCTCTTTGTTGATTTGGGGTAATGACCCCAAGTCTGGCTCTGATGCTACATCGTTACACTATCTACTCTGCTAATCGGCCGTTTCCAAAGCCTAATCAATAATAACGAGCTGGAAGGAGGAAGCAATTTAAACGCACCGAATATTAATCAGCGAGAGAGATGATGGTGGAATTTAAGGAAGGCAAGTGTCGATCCAGGCCGGGAAGTAGAACAAAGGTGGGGGAAAAGTGCTCGAGCTTCCAGACTGGTTTGAATCAGTCGGATGAAGCAGAACCACTTGCACAGCATGGGACAACTGTGACGTGCAGGTTTGTAGGCGAATTGGCTTGGTAAATGTAAAAATTGTCCCTATTGGGTGTAGGATAGTGTTAGTGTGCAGGGATCGCTGGTCGGCGCGGACCCGGATGGGCCTGTTTCCGCGCTGTATCTCTAAACTAAACTAAACTAAACTAAACCTCTCCAAAGCCTCCACATCCTTCTGTAATGGGGCGGCCAGGACTGCACACAAAACTCCAAATGCAGCCCAACCATAGTCCTATAAAACAGCATCATGATTCTTATAGTCAATGCCCGGACCTATGGAAGCAAGCATAGAATAGGCCTCTTTTACCCCTCTCTAGTCTGAACGGTTGATACGTGCATGGGTTCATAAGTTGCAGAAGGTGCAGAATTTGGCCATTTGGCCATAAGTCTTCTCCGTCATTTAATCATGGCTGATCTTTCTTTCCCTCTCAACCCCATTCTCCTGCCTTCTCCCCATAACCCCTGACACCCGTACTGATCACGAATCTGTCAATCTCCGCCTTAAAAATACCCAATAGCCTCCTCCAAAGCCGTCTGTGGCAATGAATTCCACAGATTCACCCCCTCCCCCCCTCTGACCAAAAAGAAATTCCTCCTCATCTCATAGATACATAGAAAATAGGTGCAGGAGTAAGCCATTCGGCCCTTCGAGCCTGCACCGCCATTCAATATGATCATGGCTGATCATCCAACTCAGGATCCCGTACCTGCCTTCGAAGGGCCGAATGGCCTCCTCCTGCACCTATTGTCTATTGTCTATTCTCTCCATACCCCCTGATCCCTTTAGCCACAAGGGCCACATCTAACTCCCTCTTAAATATAGCCAATGAACTGGCCTCAACTACCTTCTGTGGCAGAGAATTCCACAGATTCACCACTCTCTGTGTGAAAAAAAACTTTCTCATCTCGGTCTCCTTTCCAAAGGCACGTCCTTTTATTCCAAGGCTCTGACCTCTGGCCCTAGACTCTCCCACTAGTGGAAACATCCTGTCCACATCCTCTCTATCCAGGCCTTTCACTATTCGGTAAGAAATTCCTCCTCGTCTTCTTTCTAAAGGTACCTGTGCGTTCCTGATCGAATGTCGGCAGGGGCTGGGTGGGCCGAAGGGCCTGTCTCCACGCCGTATCTCTAAACGGAACTTATAATCTATGAGATGAGGCTGACCGACAGAGGACGGACCAGAAACAAGACCAGGGTGTGGAATATCCTCGTTATTGATCACCACGCTTCAGTGGAAGAGGAAAGAAAAATAAAGTCCAGATGTCTTTCATTCTGAATTGAAATGGTTTCTGTCTGTGCCAAACTCAACGGACACCTTCAATTATGTTTGCACTCTGCATCTGTTGGTGATTATGGCTGGTGTGAATCAGGTTACAATATATCGGCCCTAACAAAAATAAGTCATGGGGCTTTTTAGAAAGAAGTTAATTGCTGGAACGACCAACAAAATCTTCTCGTGTCTTCTGTTGGCTATTTCACGCTAAGCCAACAAACGCTGGATTTCTTTGCACTGTAGTCTTCTCAGTTTCAATTTCAGTTTCAGTTCAGTTTGTTGGCACATTGTACCGAGGTACAGTGAAAAGCTTTGTTGTTGCATGCTATCCACTCAGCGGTGAGACCACACATGATTGCAATCGAGCCACTTACAGTGAATAGATACATGATAAAGGGAATAACGTTTAGTGCAAGGTAATGCCAGCAAAGTCAATAGACAATAGACAATAGGTGCAGGAGGAGGCCATTCGGCCCTTCGAGCCATTCAATGTGATCATGGCTGATCATTCTCAATCAGTACCCCGTTCCTGCCTTCTCCCCATACCCCCCTGACTCCGCTATCCTTAAGAGCTCTATCTAGCTCTCTCTTGAATGCATTCAGAGAATTGGCCTCCACTGCCTTCTGAGGCAGAGAATTCCACAGATTCACAACTCTCTGAGTGAAAAAGTTTGTCCTCAGTCCGATCAAGTATAGTCCGAGGGTCAACAATGAGGTAGATGGCAGTTCAGCACTGGCTCTCTGGTTGCGGTTGGATGGTTCAGTTGCCTGATAACGACTGGAAAGAAACTGTCCCTGAATCTGGAGGTGTGGGTTTTCTCATCGCCGGCCAGCTGCGTTTTGCATGAATGAAGCTTTCAGCTGTAGTGCTGTCTGTACGGAGTCTGCACGTTCACCCCGTGACCTGCGTGGGCCTGTTTTCTTCTGGCTTCCCGTTTACTTCCCACATTCCAAAGACGTACAGGTTTGAAGGCCAATTGGCTTCGGTAGAATTGTAAATTGTCCCTAGTTGTAAGACAGCGGCAGTGTGTAATGTTAATGTGCGCGGGGATCGCTGGCTGGCGGGCTCGGTGGGCCGGAGGGCCTGTTTGCGCGCTGTATCTCTAAACTAAACTAAACTAAACTAAACACTTTAACTCCCCCTCCCATTCCCACACCGACCTCTCTGTCCTGGGCCTCCTCCACGGTCAGGGTGAGGACAAACACAAATTGGAGGAACAGCACCTCATATTTTGCTTGGGCAGCTTACACCCCAAATCAATGAACATTGATTTCTCTAACTTCAAGCAATAGACAATAGACAATAGGTGCAGGAGGAGGCCATTCGGCCCTTCGAGCCAGCACCGCCATTCAATGTGATCATGGCTGATCATTCTCAATCAGTACCCCGTTCCTGCCTTCTCCCCATAACCCCTGACTCCGCTATCCTTAAGAGCTCTATCCAGCTCTCTCTTGAATGCATTGAATGCAACCCTAGCTTTCCCTCTCTCTCTCTCTCTCTCTCTCCGTCCCTCCCCCATCCCAGGTCTCTTACTGTAGTCTCACTGTCCTCCTGATTAGTTTTCCCATCTGTATGCCTCGTTGACACCTTCCCCTCGGCCAACAACGAACCATTCTACATTTTCTTGATCACCATCGTCCCCTTTGATCTGTCACTTTCATGCCCGTGCCCTTCCATATCTCTAGTTTTCCTCTCCCCTGACTCTCGGTCTGAAGAAGGGTCTCGACCCCCAGAAACGTCACCCATTCCTTCTGTCCGGAGATGCCGCCTGTCCCGCTGAGCTACGCCAGCATTTTGTGTCTTATCCTCGGTGTAAACCAGCATCTGCGGTTCTTTCCCACACACATATGGAGTTGTTCAAGCAGACGCCAAGTGCTGGAGTAACTCAGCGGGGGACAGGCAGCATCTCTGCAGAGAAGGAATGGTCACTCATTCCTTCTCTCCAGAGATGCTGCCTGTCCCCCGCTGAGTTACTCCAGCATTTTGTGTCTACCTTCAATCTTCTTTCGTGGTCTTGGTTAGGACTGGAGCCCTTAGTTGGATGCAACCCTGCATGCCCTTGTGTTGTCATTGAATCTTGTGTGTGCTTGATGATGCTGAATTGGAGGTTTTATAGACTTGGGATCGTTTGGGTGAAAGTGGAAATGTTTCCGTTCCCACTCTTTGCAGAAAACAATTTGGATGCTACCAGGGTCAGAGTCCTTTCGCGAGTCACAATCAAAGTAAAAATTGGACAATTTCTCTTGTGTCTGTTTCTCTGAATATGTGCATTTGTCAGGACTTGAGATGGAACTATAATAACAAAGCAACTGTTCCTGGCCTAGTTTCATTAGGGTTTTATTCAGAGAGCAGAGATGTTCCTTGGTGACATTTTCAATTGAGGTCTTGGCTTTGCGAGAAGGAATGGGTGACGTTTCGGGTCGAGACCCTTCTTCAGACCGATGTCAGGAGAGTGGGCGATACAGCGATAAAATCGGAGACAGTAAGACTGGTGGGAGAACTGGGAAGGGGGAGTTGTTCAAGCAGTTTGTTTCCTTGCTCCACTATAATGCAGCTGGGCTGGCAGAGAGAGGTTAGAGCTCTTCAGAGCTTCACCCTGGATGTGCCCAAGGCACTCTGGATGTGCCCGGGGAGAGGCAGAGCAGAGTCTTGCAGTGGCTGGGAGGGGAATCTGGTTGGTGAATCTCTCCCCCCCTCCCTCCCCCCCACCTCCCCTCCTCTCCTTCAGTAATGCTGTCAGGTGTGCACTGACAGAGTGCCACTATTCTCTGCACGGTGATTGATAATCTGTCATGTGTGCCGAGCATCAAAGGGGTTTTGTGTGGGATGCTTTGATAGGGATGGTTATCTTCCACTCTCCTGCTTGACGTGTGGAGGCAGGTTCTCGCAGCGGGAGGGAGCCGAGCCCAATTAGTGAGCCCAGCGCCGCCGTCGATCGATCGAACGGAAAAAACCTGCTCCTCGGGACATCCAGGTTTGCTTCGCGGCCAATTAAACACGTTAGAATTTATAGTAAGTGTTTGGGTACTGTAATTACGGTGATTGCTTGAGGAACGCTGCCCGCAGGTTCAAGAACTGATTCATCCTGTCAACTGTTAGGTTGGAAGATAGGGACAAACTGGGCGGGACAGGCAGCATCTCTGGCGAGGAGGAATGGGCGACGTTTTGGGTCGACACCCTTCTTCAGAGTTCCTTCCTACACCCATTCCTTCTCTCCACAGATGCTGCCTGTCCCGCTGAGTTACTCCTATCTTCGGTTTAAACACGAGCATCCGCAGTTAAAGCGTGGTCATGGGATAGACAATAGACAATAGACAATAGGTGCAGGAGTAGGCCATTCAGCCCTTCGAGCCAGCACCGCCATTCAATGCGATCATGGCTGATCACTCTCAATCAGTACCCCGTTCCTGCCTACTCCCCATACCCCCTCATTCCGCTATCCTTAAGAGCTCTATCCAGCTCTCTCTTGAAAGCATCCAACGAACTGGCCTCCACTGCCTTCTGAGGCAGAGAATTCCACACCTTCACCACTCTCTGACTGAAAAAGTTCTTCCTCATCTCCGTTCTAAATGGCCTACCCCTTATTCTTAAACTGTGGCCCCTTGTTCTGGACTCCCCCAACATTGGGAACATGTTTCCTGCCTCTAATGTGTCCAATCCCCTAATTATCTTATATGTTTCAATAAGATCCCCCCTCATCCTTCTAAATTCCAGTATAACAACAAATATTTTGGAAAGTCTGCCATTCCCAACACCATTGGAATATCGGAGACACGAGAGACTGCAGACGTGTCAGGGGTCATGGGGAGAAGGCAGGAGGACGGGGTTAGGAGGGAGTTATAGATCAGCCATGATTGAATGGCGGGGTAGGCTTGATGGGCCGAATGGCCTAATTCAGCTCCTATCACGTATGATACCCTTCTTCAGACGCTAACTATGAGGTTCTTTGCGCAGCGGTAGAGTTGCGCCAGAAGCCCGGCGTTCGATCCTGACGACTACGGTTGCTGTCTGTGCAGAGTTTGCACGTTCTCCCCGTGACCTACATGGTATCTCCCCGGGTGCTCCAGTTTCCTCCCACACTCCAATCATGTACAGCTTTGAGGGTTAATTGGCTTCGGCAAAACATTGTGAATTGTCCCGGGTGTGCGTAGGATAGCGTTAGTGGGCGGGGATTGCCGGTCGGCGCGGACACAATGGGCCGAAGGGCCTGTTTCCGCGCTGTGTCTCTGAGCTCTAAACCCCAAACCTGTCTGGTACCTTGAGGTTGCAGGGTAGCCCCAGTAATTACCAGGATGTTCCAGGAAAGATGTTGTCAAGCTGGAAAGGGTGCAGAGAAGATTTACGAAGATAATTGCCAAGACTCGAGGGCCTGAGCTACAGAGAGAGGTTGAGCAGGCTAGAACTTTATTCCATGGAACGCAGGAGGATGAGAGGTGATCTTATCCAGGTGTACAAGATCATGAGAGGAACAGATCTGGTAGACACACAGAATCTCTTGCCCAGAGTAGGTGAATCGTGGACCAGACAGAGGACATAGGTTTAAGGTGAGGGGGGGGGGGGGGGGGGGGGGGGGAAGATTTAATAGGAACCTGAGAGGTAACATTTTTACACAGAGGGTGTTGGGTACATCGAACGAGTTGCCAGAAGAGGTAGTTGAGGCAGGTTTTGATATTTGGACAGGTACATGGTTAGGTGTCGGGTTATGGGGAGAAGGCAGGAGAATGATAGATCAGCCATGATTGAATGGCGGAGTAGACTTGATGGGCCGAATGGCCTAATTCTGCTCTCTATCACTTATGAACCTATTAACATGATAGGTTTAGAGGGATATGGGCCAAACATGAGCAGGTGGGACTAGTGTAGATGGGACATGTAGGTCAGTGTGGGCAAGTTGGACTGAAGGGCCTGTTTCCACGCTGTAAGACTCTATGGCTCCATGAGTCTATGCTCCCATGCCTTGATGGACATCATCTTTCTCAGCATGATGGGACAGGAGGTGGTCCATTCGGCCCATCGCTCGTACTCTAGTTATCTGGGGGTAGGGGATGCCAACTATCTCACTCCCAAATAAGAGACAACGCCCCACATGACCTCACCCAGCAAGCGGCCACGTGCTCCCGCTCCACCAATGGCCGCCGCCCGGGCTGGTAGGCGGATTGCTACGCAACCTCCACTAGGTGGCGCCCGGGCCTACGGGCCTACACTGTCCGTACCTACACTGTCTGGACATACACTGTCTGGACGTCCACTGTTCGGACCTACAGTATCCGGGCCTACAGTGTCCTGACCTACAGCATTCGGGCCTACAGTGTCCGGACCTACAGCGTCCGGGCCTACAGCGTCCGAGCGTACAGCGTCCGGGCCTACAGCATCCGGGCCTACATCGTCCGAGCCTACAGCGTCCGGGCCTACAGCACCCGCCGGGCCTAATACGGGACAAGGTCGGTCCCGAACGGGACAAACCAACTTAGCCCAAAATACGGGATGTCCCGGTTAATATGGCACAGTTGGCAAACCTATCTGGGAGGCAAGGCTGGGGGAGTTGGGGGAAAATTTCCGAAGCCTATTGGCACCAGGAGCCTAACTCTGACATGTCGTTGGCTGCCAGCCAGAGTGGTGATAAAGTTTCCTCCACGATGCCTTAACTCCATTCCCCAGGGTGACCTTATCCTCTCCATGCACCAAGCCTTTCTATCCCTGAGATGGAATCAGGTTACCTACAGAGTTGAGCTCTAGCCGTGTCCTTTCTGCTCTGAGATCTTTGAATGGGCTTTACAATGAAGAGAGGGCTAATTCATTCCATCTGTCTCCGGGGCTGCTTTTGATTCCACAATCCTTTAAGATGAGGAGGGCATTGCTATGACTTTCCTATTGTTGCCCACTCCCTATTTTCGAAATAGTTCAAGCCCCAACAATGGTTGCTCGTTGCATAAAAAAAAGTTTGGTCTAGTTTTGTTTAGAGATACCACGCGGAAACAGGCCCCTCGGCCCACCGAGTCTGCGCCAGCCTACGATCACCCATACACTAGTTTAGACTTTGGAGATACAGCGTGGAAACAGGCCCTTCGGCCCACCGAGTCTGTGCCGACCAGAGATCCCTGAACACTTGCACTATCCTACACAATTTTACAATTTTACCGAAGCCAATTGACCTACAACCCTGTATGTTTTTGGAACCCGTGAGGAGATCGGAACACCCGGAAAAACCCCATACAGTCACGAGGAGAACGTACAAACTCCACACACAGACAGCCACCGTAGTTAGGATCCAGGATCCAACCCGGGCCTCTGGCGCTAAAAGGCAGCAACTCTAGGCTAGGCTTGTATACACTGGAATTTAGATGAGAAGGGATCTTATCGAAACACGTAAGATTATTAAGGGGTTGGACACGTTAGAGGCAGGAAACATGTTCCCAATGTTGGGGGAGTCCAGAACAAGGGTCCACAGTTTAAGAATAAGGGGTAGGCCATTTAGAACGGAGATGAGGAAAAACTTTTTCAGTCAGAGAGTTGTGAATCTGTGGAATTCTCTGCCTCAGAAGGCAGTGGAGGCCAATTCTCTGAATGCATTCATGAGAGAGCTAGATAGAGCTCTTAAGGATAGCGGAGTCAGGGGGTATGGGGAGAAGGCAGGAACGGGGTACTGATTGAGAATGATCAGCCATGATCACATTGAATGGTGGTGCTGGCTCGAAGGGCCGAATGGCCTCCTCCTGCACCTATTGTCTCTTGTCTACCGCTGCGCCATGGAGCCACCCCAGATCTATCCTACACTCTAGGGACAATTTACAGAAGCCAATTAACCTACAAACCTCCACCTCCCTGGAATGTGAGAGAAAATCGGAGCACTTGGAAAAAACCCAACATGGTCACAGGGAGAACGTACAAACTCTGTACGGACAGCACCCATAGTCAGGATCCAACCCGGGTCTCTGGCGCTGTGAGGCAGCAACTCTACCGCTGCGCCACCGTGCTGCTCGTTATGTTGTCTGTCGGCCTACCGTGATCGGACCCTGTTCACCGGAATACAGTCCTGCTTCCTCCGTCTTTGTCTCTGTCCGATTGATCGTGTCCAGTGGCTCTCCTATCCCCAGAGACGCTGCCTGAGCTGCTGAGTTACTCCAGCACTTTGTGTCTTTTCTCCCCATCTTTCTCCCCTTGTCACACCTCTGAACTAAGCACCTCCTGTCTCCCTCTCGGATGGCTGTGGGAGGTGGGAGGTGGCTTGCACTCCATGGGTTGAATGGCCTCCTCTAGGATGAGAAAATGTGAAATAGAATATGATATTTGCACTCGTATGTGCATTTTTATGCCATTTTGCACAGTCTTCCCTTTCTAATGTCTTGCAGAATTTACGCATAATTTATGTGTTTTGCCTGGTGCTGTGAAGCTGCTGGTTGCAAGCTTTTCACTGCACCAGTACCTCACTGTACTAGTTCATATGACAACTCAACTTGAGTATTAGTGGTTTGTGCGTGTGCGTGTGGCGTGTGTAGTTTTGTATGTGTGCTTGTTGTGTTGATGTGTATGCGTGTGTGTGAGTGTGTGTGTGTGTGTGTGTATGCGTGTGTACGTGTGTTTATGTGTATGTATGTTTTGTGCGTGTGTGTGTGTTTGTGCGTGTGTGTGTGTGCGTGTGTGTGTGTTTGTGCGTGTGTGTGTGTTTGTGCGTGTGTGTGTGTTTGTGCGTGTGTGTGTGTTTGTGCGTGTGTGTGTGTTTGTGCGTGTGTGTGTGTTTGTGCGTGTGTGTGTGTTTGTGCGTGTGTGTGTGTTTGTGCGTGTGCGTGTGCGTGTATTTAACTGTGTGTGCGTGTTGTTTGTGCATGCATTGTTGTTTGCGTGAGTGCGTATGTTTTTGACGTGTGTGTGTTTTTGTTTGTGCGTGTGAATGTGTGTTTGCACGTGTGTGAATTTTTCTTTGCGTGTGAGTGTGTGTGTGTGTTCCTGTATGTGTGTGCGCACATGTGTGTGAGGGTTTTTGCGTGTGTGTGTGCGCATGTGTTTGAGTTTAGTTTATTGTCACCTGTACCGCCGAGATACAGTGAAAAGCTTTTGGTGCGTGCCAACCAGTCAGCGGAAAGACAATACATGATTATTGTCATGTGTGTGTGTGTGCGTGTTAGTGTGCGTGCATGCGAATGTGTTTTGTGTGTGTGTGTGTGTGGGGGACTGACAGTTTTTCACTGGTGCTCCTCACACATGATGCTGACCCTTCTCCTGTGTTGTGCGTCTACATTCAGGAACGATGGTTGGTTTCCTGGGGGTGTGTGTGTGTGTGTGTGTGTGTGTGTGTGTGTGTGTGTGTGTGTGTGTGTGTGTGTGTGTGTGTGCGCATGTGTGTGCGCATGTGTTTTATCTGTGTGTGTGTGTGCATGTGTGTGTGCGCATGCATATGTGTGTGTGTGTGTGTGTGTGTGTGTGCATGTGTTTTATCTGTGTGTGTGTGTGTGTGCGTGTGTGGGGACTGACCTTTCTGTCATGTTGTGCTCCACGTGCAGGAATGGCGGCTGGACGTTCTGGGCCTGTGCGTGCGTGTGTGCGTGCGCGCGCGTGCGTGCGTGTGCGTACGTGTGTGCGTGTGCATGCGTGTGTGTGTGGGGACTGACCTTTCTGTCATGTTGTGCTCCACGTGCAGGAACGGCGGTTGGACGTTCTGGGCCTCCTGGGCAGCGTGCAGCACCACCTGTGGGATTGGGTTCCAGGTTCGCCAACGTACTTGCAGCAACCCCACGCCCCGCTACGGAGGGCGAGTGTGTGTCGGCCAAAGCAGGGAGGAGCGGTAAGGATTACACACATCCGGCCCTTGTGTAACTAAAGTCAAATGAAATCATCAAACTTGGATCATGTTCCCGGAAGGCTTGCTGGACAAGTGTTTATTTTAATCATTCACTTTATTAACATTGATATCTTATTTCTAACCTCTGTTTCCGATCTGGAGATTAAAAGAATCACAAGGTCATGAGGAATAGGAGCAGAATTAGGCCATTCGGCCCATCAAGTCTACTCTGCCATTCAATCATGGCTGATCTATCTCTCCCTCCTAACCCCATTCTCCTGCCTTCTCCCCATAACCTCTGACACCCGTACTAATCAAGAATCTACCTATCTCTGCCGTAAATATATCCACTGACTTGGCCTCCACAGCCTTCTGTGGCAATGAATTCCACAGATTCACCACCCTCTGACTAAAGAATTTCCTCCTCATTTCCTTCCTAAAAGAACATCCTTTAATTCTGAGACTATGACCTCTGGTCCTTGACTCTCCCACTAGTGGAAACATCCTGTGTAACTGAAGTGGAATGAAATGATCAAACCTGGAAGGCTTGTTTATTTTTAATCATTCACTTTATTCACATTGATATCTTATTTCCACCCTGTTGCCGATTGTGGAGATTAAAAAGAATGAGGGGGAAAAGTGTGCACAACGGTAGAGTTGCTGCCTTGCAGCGCCAGAGACCCGGGTCCGATCCTGACCACAGACGGGTGCTGTCTTAACGGAGTTTGCACGTTCTCCGTGTGACCTGCGTGGGTTTTCCCCGGGTGCTCCGGTTTCCTCCCACGCTCCAAAGACCTGCAGGTTTGTCGGTTAATTGGCTTCTGTAAATTGTCCCCAGTGTGCAGGATAGAACAAGTGTACGGGTGATCGAGGTAGTGCGGTCGCGGTGGGCTGAAGGGCCAGTTTCCACGCCTTATCTCGAAACGACCTCCAAACTAAACTAAATATATTAGGTAGACGCAAAATGCTGGAGTAACTCAGCGGGTCAGGCAGCATCTCTGGAGAGAAGGAATGGGTGACGTTTTGAGATCGAGACCCTTCTTCAGACTAGTCAGGGGAAAGGGAAATGAGAGATATAGACTGTGATGGAGAGAGAGATATCGAACAAACGAATGAAAGATGTGCAAAAAAGTGACGACGATAAAGGAAGCAGGCCATTGTTAGCTGCTTGCTAGGTGAGAACGAGAAGCTGGTGCGACTTGGGTGGGGGAGAGATGGAGAGTGAGGGAGTACAGGGGTTACATGACGTTAGAGAAATCAATACACATTGATTTCTGAGCTGCCTGAGCAGTTCCTATCAGGGTTGGCACCACAGTGGAGCAGCGATAGAGTTGTTGCTTTACATCGCCATGGACCCAGGTTCAGTCCTGTCTACGGATGGGCCGAAGGGCCTGTTTCCACGCCGTATCTCCAGAGTTTAAAAGTATAGATTAAAAAGAACGAGAGAGGCAGGCAGGCAGAGGACACGAGGGGAGAGGTGACGCAAAGAAAGGGTGGAAGAAGAGAAGGAAAGAAAGAGGGGGGGGAGGCAGGGGAGGGAGAGAGAGAGAGAGAGAGAGAGAGAGAGAGAGAGAGAGAGAGAGAGAGAGAGAGAGAGAGAGAGAGAAAAGGAGGAGAGAATACAGAGAGAGCAAAGGTGAAGAGAATCAATCAATCAATCAATCAATCAATGGAATTCATTGTTCCTTAGGCAGTTCTTGGTCACCGCTGACTAATGTAATGTTTATTATTCACATCAGTGTCTTGCTGTGGAATTTTGCCCAGTTAATTGAGCGTTAGTGTAGAACCCGATAATTTATGATCAGCAGGTGAGAGCTAAGAGCTGCCTTGACAAAGAGCGCCAGAGACCCGGGTTCGATCCTGACCACGGGTGCTGTCTGTGCAGAGTTTGCACGTTCTCCTTGTTGCATCTTAAAGAATATCCATTTGAGGGATATGAACAACTTCGCTCAGTCCATCTTAACCTACCTGATCTCCCGGTGGCTCAGCACTTCATCTCCCCCTCCCATTCCCAATCCGACCTTTCTGCCCTGGGCCTCCTCCATTGTCAGAGTGAGGCAATAGACAATAGACAATAGACAATAGGAGGAAAATTGGAGGAACAGCACCTGATATTTCGCCTGGGCAGCTTACACCCCAGCGGTATGAACATTGACTTCTCTAACTTCAGATAGTCCTTGCTTTCCCTCTCTCTCTTTCCCCTCCCTCTTCCCAGTTCTCCCACTAGTCTTCCTGTCTCCGACTACATCCTATCTTTGTCCCGCCCCCTCCTCTGACATCAGTCTGAAGAAGGGTCTCGACCCAAAACGTCACCCATTCCTTCTCTCCAGAGATGCTGCCTGACCCGCTGAGTTACTCCAGCGTTTCGATTTGAACCAGCATCTGCATTTTGTTTCCTATCCAGTCGAGGAGCCTGTTCGTGTGCTGCACCGTTCATTTAAGTGAAGGATTACAAACCAGTAAACAAGACAGAGCACGATGAAGCTCTTCACTAAACAATATACGTTGTCCCTGGTCTAACTAAACCTGAGAGTGTTTTTAAAGGAGTGCCGTCACAATGCGGAGAGTGGAGGCGGATGGGCAGTGCAGGGGAGAGGGCTGGTTCGGCTTGGCTCTTTCAAGTACCTCTCTGCTTGATCGGGGCGGCACAGTTTCAATTGCTGCCTCACAGCGCCAGAGACCCTGGTTCGATCCTGACAGCGGGTGCTGTCTGTGCGGAGTTTGCACGTTCTCCCTGTGACCGCGTGGGTTTTCTCCGGTTTCCTCCCGCACTCCAAAGATTTACAGATTCGTAGGGTTAATTGGCTTCTGTAAATTGGCCCAATTTAGTCGGGATGCGAAAGTGGGATAACATAGAAACATAGAAAATAGGTGCAGGAGGAGGCCATTTGGCCCTTCAAGCCAGCACCGCCATTCGTTGTGATCGTGGCTGATCATCCACAATCAGTAAGCCGTGCCTGCCTTCTCCCCATATCCCATGATTCCACTAGCCGCTAGACCTCAATCTAACTCTCTTTTAAATTCATCCAGTGAATTGGCCTCCACTGCCCTCTGTGGCAGAGAATTCCACAAATTCACAACTCTCTGGGTGAAAAAGTTTTTTCTCACCTCAGTTTTAAATGGCCTCCCCTTTATTCTTAGACTGTGGCCCCTGGTTCTGGACATGGGGAACATTCTTCCTGCATCTTGCTTGTCCAGACCTTTTATAATTTTAGACGTTTCTACAAGATCCCCTCTCATCCTTCTAAACTCCAGTGAATACAAGCCCAGCCTTTCCAATCTTTCCTCATATGACAGTCCCGCCATTCCGGGGAATCAATCTCGTGATCCTACGCTGCACTGCCTCAATAGCAATAGATCAGAACTAGTGTACAGGTGATCAATAATCAGCGTGTTTCTATGCTGTATCTGTAAGCTAAAGTAAACTAAATTAAACTGGGCAAAAGTACACTAAACTAAATAAGAGTTAGATAGAGCTCTTAATGATAGCGGAGTCAGGGGGTATGGGGAGAGGGCAGGAACGGGGTACTGATTGTGGATGATCAGCCATGATCATATTGAATGGCGGTGCTGGCTCGAAGGGCCGAATGGCCTACTCCTGCACCTATTGTCTATTGTCTAAACTAAACTAAACTAAATTTACCTAACTTAAACCAGAAGTCCAGAACAAGGGGTCACAGTTTAAGGATAAGGAGGAAGTCTTTTAGGACCGAGATGAGAAAGTTTTTTTTCACACAGAGAGTGGTGAATCTGTGGAATTCTCTGCCACAGAGGGTAGTTGAGGCCAGTATTTGGCTATATTTAAGAGGGAGTTAGATGTGGCCCTTGTGGCTAAAGGGATCGGGGGGTATGGAGAGAAGGCAGGTACAGGATACTGAGTTGGATGATCAGCCATGATCATATTGAATGGCGGTGCAGGCTCGAAGGGCCGAATGGCCTACTCCTGCACCTATTTTTCTATGTTTCTATGTTTCTAAACGAAACTAAACTAAACTAAATAATAGTAAACTCAACTCAACTCAGTCTGAAGAAGGGTCTTGACCCGAAACCTCACCCATTCCCTCTCTCCAGAGATGCTGCCTGTCCCGCTGAGTTACTCCAGCATTTTGCGTCTATGTTGCCTGACCATCTGAGTTACTCTACCACCTTGTGTCTGTCTGAAGAGAGGTCCCAAGCAGGAAACATCACCTATCTGTCTTGCCTGACCCGCCGCAGTGTTACTCCAGCACTTTGTGTCTTTTTCTCTGTTAAAGGCGACGCTTTCCGTTCCAGGTTCTGCAATGAGAACACGGCGTGCCCGTTGCCGATGTTCTGGTCGAGCTGGGGCCCGTGGACTAAGTGCAGCGCCGACTGCAGTGGAGGGATGCACATGAGGCAAAGGACCTGCCAGAATGGGAACACGTGCCCCGGTTGTACGACGGTATGTAGCCCCCGCCGACCCACATCAAGCCCATCGGTACACGCGCGCTACGAAACTCAGCGGGTCAGGCAGCATCTCTGGGGAAAAGGGACGGGTGACGTTTCGGGTCGAGACAATAGACAATAGGCAATAGGTGCAGGAGTAGGCCATTCGGCCCTTCGAGCCAGCACCGCCATTCAATGCGATCACGGCCGATCATTCACAATCAGTACCCCGTTCCTGCCTTCTCCCCATACCCCCTGACTCCGCTATCCTTAAGTGCTCTATCTAGCCCGAGACTGAGAGTCAGGGGATAGGGAAACAAGAAATGTAGATAGAAACATAGAAAATAGTAATAAGCACTTTATTCGTCCCACAACGGGGAAATTCCTCAGGGTTACAGAAGCAAAGTGGATAGCAAAAATAAATAAGCATTCACTAAAAAAAAATTAAAATTAAAATAGCGGTAATTATCTTTATTTACTGGTGTGCTGGGAGCAGTCTGACAGCAGCAGGAAGGAAGGGCCTTCCGTATCTCTCCTTCACACACTTGGGGTGCAGGTGTAGATCATTCGGCCATTCGAGCCAGCACCGCCATTCAATATGATCATGGCTGATCATCCAGAATCAGTACCCCGTTCCTGCTTTCTCCCAATATCCCTTGATTCTGTTAGCCCCAAGAGCTATATCTAACTCTCTCCTGAATACATCCAGTGAATTGCCCTCCACTGCCTTCTGTGCAAAGAATTCCACAGATTCACAACTCCTTGGGTGAAAAGGTTTTTCCCTCATCTCAGTCCTAAATGGCCGACCCCTTATTCTTAAACTGTGACCCCTGGTTCTGGACTCCCCCAACATGGGGAACATTTTCCCTGCATCTAGCCTGACCAATCCCTTGAGAATTTTATATGTTTCTATAAGATCCCCTCTCATCCTACTAAATTCCAGTGAATACAAGCCCAGTCGATCCATTCTTTGTGCTGCACACGCAGGAGAATTTACTATTTTACTGAAGCCAATTATGTACGGTGGCGCAGCGGTAGAGTTGCTGCCTTACAGCGAATGCAGCGCCCGAGATCTGGGTTTGATCCCGACTTCGGGTGCTGTCTGTGCGGAGTTTGTACGTTCTCCCCGTGACCCGCGTGGGTTTTTATCCGACATATCGTATCATATCATATATATACAGCCGGAAACAGGCCTTTTCGGCCCTCCAAGTCCGTGCCGCCCAGCGATCCCCATACATTAACACTATCCTACACCCACTAGGGACAATTTAAAAAAAAAACATTTACCCAGCCAATTAACCTACATACCTGTACGTCTTTGGAGTGTGGGAGGAAACCGAAGATCTCGGAGAAAACCCACGCAGGTCACGGGGAGAACGTACAAACTCCTTACAGTGCAGCACCCGTAGTCAGGATCGAACCTGAGTCTCCGGCGCTGCATTCGCTGTAAAGCAGCAACTCTACCGCTGCGCTACCGTGCCGCGGAAACAACTGAAACATCTTCAGTTTCCTCCCGCACTCCAAGGACGTACAGGTTTGTTGGTTAATTGGCTTGGTATAAATGTAAAATTGTCCCTAGTGTGTGCGTAGGATAGTGCTGGTTGGTACATAAGGGCCTGATTCCACGCTGTATCTCCAAACTAAACAATACAAATCCGTCTGAAGAAGGGTCTCGCCCCGAAACGTCACCCATTCCTTCTCTCCCGAGAGGCTGCCTGACCCGCTGAGTTACTCCAGCATTTTGTGTCTACCTTCGATTTAAACCAGCATCTGCATTTTTTTCCTTCCAAAATAAATTAACCTACAAACTGGATGAATGAATGAATGAATGAATGAATGAATGAATGAATGAATGAATGAATGAATGAATGAATGAATGAATGATACTTTATTGTCACATGTGGCAAGTCACAGTGAAATTCTTTGTTTCGCATACCCGAGGAATGCAAATGGTCGTCACATAAATACGGGTGCTGCACTATAAGGAGTTTGTACGTTCTCCCCGTGACCTGCGTGGGTTTTCTCCGAGATCTTCGGTTTCCTCCCACACTCCAAAGACGTACAGGTATGTAGGTTAATTGGCTGGGTAAATGTAAAAATTGTCCCTAGTGGGTGTAGGATAGTGTTAATGTACGGGGATCGCTGGGCGGCACGGACTTGGAGGGCCGAAAAGGCCTGTTTCCGGCTGTATATATATGATAAGATGATGATGATGATAAAGGACGCCGACTACGGGTGCTGTCTGTACGGAGTTTGTACGTTCCCCCCATTGAGGAAGGATATTCTTGCTATGGAGGGCGTGCAGCGTAGGTTCACTAGGTTAATTCCCGGAATGGCGGGACTGTCGTATGTTGAAAGGCTGGAGCGATTGGGCTTGTATACACTGGAATTTAGAAGGATGAGGGGGGATCTTATTGAAACATATAAGATAATTAGGGGATTGGACACATTAGAGGCAGATAACATGTTCCCAATGTTGGGGGAGTCCAGAACAAGGGGCCACAGTTTGAGAATAAGGGGTAGGCCATTTAGAACGGAGATGAGGAAGAACTTTTTCAGTCAGAGGGTGGTGAAGGTGTGGAATTCTCTGCCTCAGAAGGCAGTGGAGGCCAGTTCGTTGGATGCTTTCAAGAGAGAGCTGGATAGAGCTCTTAAGGATAGCGGAGTGAGGGGGTATGGGGAGAAGGCAGGAACGGGGTACTGATTGAGAGTGATCAGCCATGATCGCATTGAATGGCGGTGCTGGCTCGAAGGGCTGAATGGCCTACTCCTGCACCTATTGTCTATTGTCTATTGACCTGCGTGGGTTTTCTCCGAGATCTCCGGTTTCCTCCCACACTCCAAAGACAAAGAGCTTTGGAGGTTAATTGACTTGGTATAACTGTTAAAAAAACTGTCCCTAGTGTGTGTCGGGTAGTGTCAGTGTGCGGGGATCGCTTGACGGCATGGACCCGGTGGGCCGAAGGGCCTGTTTTCTGCGCTGTGTCTCCAAACGGAATAAACTGAACACAGATCAGGCGGATAATCGTGTGGGGTTGTCTATATTGAGACCATGCATCCGTTTCGGGAAACGTTTATTCAATCCTAGAAACCAAAGTGAAAGGATCTTTGAAGGAAGTTCTGGCAGAAGCCCAAGAACATGTCAATTGTAAACGTGCCGCATTGGTTAGCAGAGTGTAGCAACGTTTTCCTGGTGGAGAGAACCTGATACGATCATTTACTATTGGATTTACTATTCCCAAGATCTTTGTTAAACTTGTTTTGACTTTTGCTCCTTAAGGGAGCTCAATGCCTTTACGCACGGAGTTGATTTAAAAAAGAATCATATGTTTTCAAGTTTATTTCGTTTAGTTTAGCTTGGAGATACAGCGTGGAAACAGGCCCTTCGGCCCACTGGGTCCACGCTCACCCCTATCCTACACACCGGGGGCAATTTACCGAAGCCAATTCACCTACAAACCTGCACGTCTTTGGAGTGCGGGATGAAACCGGGGCACCAGGAGAAAACCCACGCAGGTCTCCACACAGACGGCACCCGTGGTCGGGATCGAACCTGGGTCTCTGGCGCTGTAAGGCAGCGACTCTACCGCTGCACCACCTGGCCACCCCGTAGTTAAAAAAAAAAGTTTTTCATCATTTTCTAATTGCCTGCAGGAAAAAAAATTATGGGTGTCCAAAATGACAGGAAAGACAGCTGAAATTGCTGATTATCTAATATTTCTGAATTATGAGTAGGGAGGTAATATTGCTGGAATGTTAATCTTCCTCCACTAATTCCAATGTCCACATTACAAATAAGATTTGTTCTCTGAACTTGCCTCTATTTCCATTCTGGTCACATTTGCTGCCAATTGCTTTCTGATAGTTTTTCATCAGCCATTTTTCTTCAGTAATTGAAATGTCAAATGTCCCAGATAAAGGATTAACCAAATTATAAAAATGACTTATTTTCCAACGCCATGAATACATATATCCGCTGAATTTCCCGTTTGGATGTTTTCACGCCTTTATTAGCACGCTTAATTGTAGCAATTAGCAACCCCAGAAAGTCTATGCTTAGATTTGAGTCTTAAATTTAGATTTAGGCTTAATTTAGTTTAGAGATACAGCGCGGAAACAGGCCCTTTCGGCCCACCGAGTCCGCGCCGACCAGCGATCCCCGCACACTAACACTAGCCTACACACACTGGGGACAATTTGCATTTATACTTCGATCGTACTTGATCTGGCTATTGAACAGAAGGAGGCCATTCAGTTCTTAGGTCTGTGCAACACTGGATCGTGATTTTCATGCTGAACATGATGCCAATAGACAATAGGTGCAGGAGGAGGCCATTCGGCCCTTCGAGCCAGCACCGCCATTCAATGTGATCAAGATAAACTGATCTCCTCAGCTGCACATGACTTTACATTCTCTGAATGCCTATGTGCCTATCTAAAAGCCTCTTAAATATGGGTGCTGTCAGTACGTAGTTTGTACGTTCTCCCCGTGACCTGCGTGGGTTTTCTCCGGGTGCTCCGTTTTCTCCCACGCTCCAAAGAATTGGCTTGGGAAAATTGTAAATTGACCCGAGAGTGTGCAGGGTAGGGTTAGCGTGTGGGGATCGCTGGTCGGCCTAGACTCGGTGGGCCGAAGGGCCTGTTTCCACGCTGTATCTCTAAACTAAACTAAAGTTCTTAAATTAACCTGCACAACCGTAAACATACCCCAACAATACACACCACCTCTTGCAGTACCATGGACTGGTTTTTGTTTCTAAAGGGCCTGTCCCACTTAGGCGGTTTTTTAGGCGACTACAGGCGACTAGACTGTCGACACACGGTCGCCGGGGTTTCGCCTGTATGGAGGTTCTGCTGCAGTTGTACAGGGCATTGGTGAGACCACACCTGGAGTATTGCGTACAGTTTTGGTCTCCTAATCTGAGGAAAGACATTCTTGCCATAGAGGGAGTACAGAGAAGGTTCACCAGATTGATTCCTGGGATGGCGGGACTTTCATATGAAGAAAGACTGGATAGACTCGGCAAGTACTCGCTGGAATTTAGAAGATTGAGGGGGGATCTTATAGAAACTTACAAAATTCTTAAGGGGTTGGACAGGCTAGATGCAGGAAGATTGTTCCCGATGTTGGGGAAGTCCAGAACCAGGGGTCACAGTTTAAGGATAAGGGGGAAGTCTTTTAGGACCGAGATGAGAAAGTTTTTTTTCACACAGAGAGTGGTGAATCTGTGGAATTCTCTGCCACAGAAGGTAGTTGAGGCCAGTTCATTGGCTATATTTAAGAGGGAGTTAGATGTGGCCCTTGTGGCTAAAGGGATCAGGGGGTATGGAGAGAAGGCAGGTACGGGATACTGAGTTGGATGATCAGCCATGATCATATTGAATGGCGGTGCAGGCTCGAAGGGCCGAATGGCCTACTCCTGCACCTATTTTCTATGTTTCTATGTTTCTATGTCTTGAGCAGTCTCCAAAGTGTCGTAGCGTTTTTCTGGTCGTCGCTGGATTTTGAGATGTTTAACATTTCTCGGTGACAGTGGGTTTGACGCCAATGATCGTAGCTTGACGTCTCCTGACGGGGGCGCTGTCGTAGGTTGTCGTCAGGTGACGTAGGTTGTCGCCGGTGCTGACTTCGGTGAATTCCATTGGCGACTACCTACGTCAACCTAGATCAACCGGCGACAGGTACCGGCGTCAAAACCGGAGGCCACAATGACGTGAATTGTCTTCAGTTGTCGCCGACAGGGTCGTAGCTTGTCGTAGCATGCCGCGGGTGAACGTAGGTTGACTTCGGTTGTCGTAGGTTGCCACCTGCGTGGTGGCAGGTTGTCGTAGGCGCGGTCGTAGGTGGACGTCCTATGTCGCGACGATTGGGCCACCGGTTGTCGGTAGCTTGCCGTAGCTTGACGTAGACTAGGCAGTAGGTTGTTGTAGCTTGTCGTAGACATTGTCGTTGGGGGGGGAGTCCAGACGCCGGTTTTTCGGTGACCTGCTATGACTATGACAGTCGCCTGCAGTCGCCTAAAAAATCGCCTGAGTGGGACAGGCCCTTAATTGTGTTTTGCACTAATGTCTTGTGTTATTTTGCACGTCTATTTTGCCGAGACGCTTGCGAAAATCTCTATAAATTTCACCAACTGGCACTGAAAACACACCACATCGCCTCATCCAATTTAAAATTTTCACTCATTTCACATGCAGAGGAATTAATTATTCAACGTGGGTTTAAAAATGATAATGACAATGAATATTCTAATGTGACTGGATTATGATTAAATCCTCGTGTATTTTGGAAAGCGTCATTGGAAGGGAATTTATTCACAAGATGCTGGAGTAACTCAGCGGGTCAGGCAGCATCTCAGGAGAGAAGGAATGGGTGACGTTTAGGGTCGAGACCCTTCTTCGGACTGATGTCAGGGGGGCGGGACAAAGGAAGGATATAGGTGGAGACAGGAAGATAGAGGGAGAACTGGGAAGGGGGAGGGGAAGAGAGGGACAGATGAACTATCTAAAGTTGGAGAAGTCAATGTTCAAACCGCTGGGCTGCAAGCTGCCCAAACGAAATATGAGGACATCCTTGTCCTTAATAAACAACCACTTAAATAGAACAATATTGACCAGAGCAACATGGTCATGGGGAGAAGGCAGGAGAATGGGGTTGAGAGAGAATGAAGCTTAGCCACGGTTGAATGTCGATTTAGACTTGATGGGCCGAATGGCCCAATTCTGCTCCTAGAACGCATGAACTTATGAACCTACAAACTCCGCATATCATAGAGTCATAGAGTGGAAACAGGCCCTTCGGCCCGACCTGCCCACACCGGCCAACATGTCCCAGCTACACTAGTCCCACCTGCCCGCGTTTGGTTCAGTTCCCTCCAAACCTGTCCTATCCACGTACCTGTCTAACAGTTTCTTAAACGTCGGGATAGTCACAGCCTCAACTACCTCCTTTGGCAGCTCGTTCCATACACCCACCGCCCTCTGTGTGGAAAAAGTTACCCCTAGGATTCCCATTAAAAGCCCCTTTTGGATGTGGTGACAAAATACTACTAAGTTGTAGGAGACTTCTAAAGGCTTTTAGTGGAAGTTCAGAGCTTAACGCAGAGTACGATGGTCTCCAAAATCCAAGCGTCACCAGTAGGGATGCCAACTGTCCCATGTTAGCCGGCCAGCCGGCGGTCACATGCCCCCGCACCACCAATGGCGGCCGCCCTGGCTGGGAGGCGGGTTGCTACGCAACCTCTGTTAGGCGGCGTTCGGGCCTCCGGACCTACACTGTCTGGAACTAAAATGTCGGAAACCTAGAGTGTTGGGACCTAAACCGTCGGGGCCTACAGTGTCGGGGCCTACAGTTTCGAGGCCTACAGCGTCCGGGCCTACAACGCCCCCCTCCTCCCCGGGCCTAATACGGTATTAGGCCTGGGGAGCGCTGTAGGCCCCGACACTGTAGGCCCCGACACTGTAGGCCCCAACACAGTAGGCCCCGACACTCTAGGTTTCCGACATTTTTGCTCCGGACAGTCTAAGTTCGGAGGCCCGGGCGCCGCCTAACGGAGGTTGCGTAGCAACCCCCCCATTCTGCCCGGGCAGCCGCCATTGGTGGAGCAGGAGCACGTGGCCGCTGGCTGGGTGAGGTCACGTGGGGCGCGGGACGGTGATGTCACCTTGTCCCGTATTTGGGAGTGAGGAAGTTGGCACCCCTAGTCAGGAGCCTTGTCCTTTGGCGGGTTGGCAGGGGCTTTTGCAGTGCAGTGAGGACATATGAGGCTTGATGTGCAAATAATTGCAGCTTTCTTCTTTCATTAATGTATTCGCTTCTTCTGGCATGAGCTAGTAAGAAAACCCCATTAAAAGTTAATGAGAGAGGACGAGCCAAGAACTCAATCAATAGTCCATCAAAGTCCGCAGGCTCCGATCTGGAGGCATTTCTTTCATCGTGGTTATCAACCTCTGGTGCGTAAAAGCTCCCATCAGGCTTCTGCATTGAAGGGGAACCGTTCCCGTCCACGACGTGCACTGGTTCAGAATTATATCAGCGTGCATCCAAAGAGATCTCGATGTCCAGACAGAAGGAGTTGAGTTTAGTTCAGCGGTGGAGTTTGCTGCTTGACCGCGCTTACAACGCCAGACACCCGGGATCCACCCCGACCTACCACTGCTGTGCTGTACGGAGTTTGCTGCCTGACCGCGCTTACAACGCCAGACACCCGGGTTCCACCCCGACCTACCACTGCTGTGCTGTATGGAGTTTGCTGCTTGACCGCGCTTACAACGCCAGACACCCGGGTTCCACCCCGACCTACCACTGCTGTGCTGTACGGAGTTTGCACGTTCTCCCCGTGACCGCGTGAGTTTTTTTCCTACGGGATCTTCGGTTTCTTCCCACACTCCAAAGCCGTACAGGTTTTATCGGTTAATTGGCTTGGTGTGTGTGTAAATTGTCCCTCGTGCCTGTAGGTTAGTGTTAACGTGCGGGGATCGCTGGTCGGTGCCGACTCGGTGGGCCGAAGGGCCTGTTTCCGCGCTGTATCTCTAAACTAAACTAAATATGCAGTACGTCGACAGGCTCGTCAGCCCACTGAGACCATGCCAACCATCTACATATAAAGGTAACCCCTCCGGTTCCCATTAAATCTTTCCCCCCCTCTCACCTTCAAGCAATGCCCTCTGCTTCTTGATTCCCCTACTCTGTGCATTTACCCGATCTATTCCTCTCATGATGTTGTACACCCTCTATAAGATCACCCCACATCCTCCTGCGCTCCAAGGAATAGAGTCCTAGCCTGCTCAACCTCTCCCGATAGCTCAGACCCTTCGAGTGCTGGCACCATCCTCGTAAATCTGACCCATCGACCTGTTCCTGCCTCAGTTATGTGTGTTCCATAATGGGAATAATCTCCACGCATCATGCCTTTCACAAAATCGGGACATCTCAAAAATAGCCAAGATAGACACAAAATGCTGGAGTAACTCAGCGGGCCAGGCAGCATCTCTGGAGAGAGTGACGTTTCGTGTCGAGACTCTTCTCCAGGCTGAGAGTCAGGGGTTGGAGTTAGCTTTTTTGCGTCTATCTTCAGTTTAAACCGACACCTGCTGAACGTGCAAACTCCACACAGACAGCACCCGAGGTCAGGATCGAACCAGGGTCGCTGGCGCTGTGAGGCAGTAGCACGACCATCTGCATCGCTGTGCCGATGGCAGAACAGGATTGAGGTGCTTATCCTTCTTCCAGTGTTTTATGTTGTGTAACTACTGATTAGACAACACTAATATGTTCATTTCTGGACACCATACTTGTGAAAGCCTTTCAGGGCTAAGGAGACAAGCCTGTACTGAATCATAATTATTTTATTCAGTCACGGGATTTATTGTTCATTTCACAATGCCTCTGAATTGAGGTAGCGGTCGTAGAAACTAGAGTTTAGTCTTTTAGTTTAGTTTAGAGATTCGGTGCGGAAATAGGCCCTCTGGCCCATCGAGTCCGCACCCACCAGCGATCCTCGCGCATCAACACTGCCCTACAAACACCGGGGACCATTTTACATGAAAAAAATGTTATTTTTAAAATACCAAAGCAAATTAACCTACAAACCTGTACGTTTTTGGAGCGTGGGAGGAAACCGAAGATTTCGGAGAAAAACCCACGCAGGTCACGGGGAGAACGTACAAACTCCGTACAGACACGCAGCCGTAGTCAGGATCGAACCCGGGTCTCTGGCGCTGCAAGACAGCAACTCTACCGCTGCGCCACCGTGCCGCACAACTTCTATAGAGATCAGCCATGATCACATTGAATGGTGGTGCTGGCTCAAAGGGCCGAATGGCCTACTCCTGAACCTATTGTCTATTGTCTATTGTCATAGAATCTTTCAACAGAGAAACAGATCCTTCAATCTACCATGTCTATACTGGCCATCAAATGTTTATTTAAACGTATTCCACTTTCCTGCACTTGGTCTACAGTGTACAATGCTTCGTGATTCAAATGCTCTACAAAAGCTTCTTAAGTGCTTTAAGAGTCTTCTGCACTGATGGACCTATTGTCTCATGTACTGTGACAGTTTCCGCTATCTTAAAAAGCATTGGTAAATCCGATGGATTTTTACTACAGTTTTTTTTCTCAAAACTCCATAATGACGTGAATATAATCTCCACAACAATCATAATGGGAAATGAATTCACATCTAAGGGTCCTAGTTCTGTAATAGAACAGCCCTGCTACTTTGCTATGGTTTATCGAAAGGTATCACAAAATGCTGGAGTAACTCAGCGGGTCAGGGCAGCATCTCTGGAGTGAAGGAGCGGGTGACGTTGCAGGTCGAGACCCTTCTTCAGACTTAGTTTAGTTTAGTTTAGGGATACAGAGTTGAAACAGGCCCTTCGGCCCACCGAGTCTGCGCCGACCAGCAATCCCCCTACACTATCCTACACACACTAGAGACCATTTACAGATTTACCAAAGCCGATTAGCCTACAAACTTGTATGTCATTGGAGTGTGGGAGGAAACCGGAGCACCCGCAGAGAACCCGGGCAGGTCACGGGGAGAACGTACAAACTCCGTACAGACGAGCACCTGTAGTCAGGATCGAACCCGGGTCTCTGGCGCTGTAAGGCTGCAACTCTACCGCTGCGCCACCGTGCCAAAAAACAAAAAAAACGGAGTACGTGGGAGGAAACCGAGCAGCTGAAGGAAACCCACGTGGTCACAGGGAGAATGTGCAAACTCCTCACGAGTTGAGTATAGGAGCAAAGAGGTCCTTCTGCAGTTGTACAGGGCCCCAGTGAGACCGCACCTGGAGTACGGTGTGCAGTTTTGGTCTCCAAATTTGAGGAAGGATATTCTTGCTGTTGAGGGCGTGCAGCGTAGGCTTACTAGGTTAATTCCCGGAATGGCGGGACTATCATATGTTGAAAGACTGGAGCGACTAGGCTTGTATACACTGGAATTTAGAAGGATGAGAGGAGATCTTATCGAAACGTATAAGATTATTAAGGGGTTGGATACGTTAGAGGCAGGAAACATGTTCCCAATGTTGGGGGAGTCCAGAACAAGGGGCCACAGTTTAAGAATAAGGGGTAGGCCATTTGGAACTGAGATGAGGAAAAATGTTTACAGTCAGAGAGTTATGAATCTGTGGAATTCTCTGCCTTAGAAGTGGGTTTTCTCCGAGATCTTCGGTTTCCTCCCACACTCCAAAGACGTACAGGTATGTAGGTTAATTGGCTGGGTAAATGTAAAAATTGTCCCTAGTGGGTGTAGGATAGTGTTAATGTACGGGGATCACTGGGCGGCATGGACTTGGAGGGCCGAAAAGGCCTGTTTCCGGCTGTAGATATATGATATGATATGATATAGAAGGCAGTGGAGGCCAATTCTCTGAATGCATTCAAGAGAGGGCTAGATAGAGCTCTTAAGGATAGCGGAGTCAGGGGGTATGGGGAGAAGGCAGGAATGGGGTACTGATTGAGAGTGATCAGCCATGATCACATTGAATGGCGGTGCTGGCTCGAAGGGCCGAATGGCCTCCTCCTGCACCTATTGTCTATTGTCTATTGTCTATTGTCAGACAGCGCCTGAGGTCAGGATCGAACCCGGGTCCCTGGCACCGTGAAGCAGCGGCACTACCCAGCTGCACTGCTGGTGTCCCCGTCGGTTACGAGGATGATGCCCGGACTAGTGGGTGTGAACTAGAGGGAGAGGTTGAATGGGCTGGGACTCCATCCTTGGAGCGCAGGAGGATGAGGTGCGATCTTATACAGGTGTACAAAATCATGAGAGGAATAGATCGGGTAGACGGACAGAGTCTCTTGCCCAGAGTAGGTGAATCTAGGAGCAGAGGACATAGGTTTGAGGTGAAGTGGAAAACATTTTCACGCAAAGGGTGGTGGGTGTATGGAACGAGCTGCCAGAGGAGGTAGTTGAGGCAGAGACTATCCCAACGTTTAAGACACAGTTAGACAGGTACATGGATAGGGCATGTTTGGAGGGATATGGACCAAACGCAGGGAGGTGGGACTAGTATAGATGTTGGCCGATGTGGGGCAAGTTGGGCTGAAGGGCCTGTTTCCACACTGTATCACTCTGTGACTCTATGACTCTATCCATGTGATTCAAACTCTATTATTTCAACCATTGCATTAACCCTCTCGAAGGCCAGTGGTCCCAATGTCCCCAGGCTCTCCTGGGAGCCAAAGCCAGCGGGAGTTATTATTTCGAGGCCAGCAGTCTCCAAAGAAACCTTACTGAACCCTTTCCACACTCCAAAGACGTACAGACGTACACCCAACCTCAAGATGCAGGTACAGCAGGCAGTGAAGAAAGCCAATGGAATGTTGGCCTTCATAACAAGAGGTGTTGAGTATAGGAGCAAAGAGGTCCTTCTGCAGTTGTACAGGGCCCTAGTGAGACCGCACCTGGAGTACTGTGTGCAGTTTTGGTCTCCAAATTTGAGGAAGGATATTCTTGCTATTGAGGGCGTGCAGCGTAGGTTTACTAGGTTAATTCCCGGAATGGCGGGACTGTCATATGTTGAAAGACTGGAGCGACTAGGCTTGTATACACTGGAATTTAGAAGGATGAGAGGGGATCTTATCGAAACGTATAAGATTATTAAAGAAGGGTCTCGACCCGAAACGTCGCCCATTCCTTCTCTCCCGAGATGCTGCCTGACCTGCTGAGTTACTCCAGCATTTTGTGAATAAATAGATTATTAAGGGGTTGGACACATTAGAGGCAGGAAACATGTTCCCAATGTTGGGGGAGTCCAGAACCAGGGGCCACAGTTTAAGAATAAGGGGAAGGCCATTTAGAACTGAGATGAGGAAAAACTTTTTCAGTCAGAGAGTTGTGAATCTGTGGAATTCTCTGCCTCAGAAGGCAGTGGAGGCCAATTCTCTGAATACATTCAAGAGAGAGCTAGATAGAGCTCTTAAGGGTAGCGGAGTCAGGGGGAATGGGGAGAAGGCAGGAACGGGGTACTGATTGAGAATGATCAGCCATGATCACATTGAATGGCGGTGCTGGCTCGAAGGGCCTATTGGCCTACTCCTGCACCTATTGTCTATTGCCTATTGTCTAAGATCCATCAAGGGCGTTTTATGTCCAATGGGTCTGACATTCATCAACAAAGGGTTGAAATAAAGAATTGGTTCCTTACAGGTAGACACACAAAGTGCTGGAGTAACTCAGCGGGTCAGGCAGCGTCTCTGGAGAGAAGGAATGGGCGACGTTGCGGTTCGGGACCTTTCCTTATTGTACCCTCACATTGCAGAGCGCAGTGATCCGTGAAAGGGTGCGTTTGCGCGCCGTCTGTATCTCTGACCCTGACTGGCCGCTCTGCCCTCTGCCCTCTCCCTCTCTCCCTCTCTCCCTCTGCAGGAGCACCGGGCCTGCAACGTGGATCCGTGCCCGGAGGTTCGCAGGAACACGCCGTGGACGCCGTGGATGCCGGTGAACGTCAGCCAGAGCGGAGCGCGGCACGAGCAGCGCTTCCGCTTCACCTGCCGGGCGCCCCTCGCCGACCCGCACGACCTCCAGATGGGCAAGAAGAGGGTGGACAGCCGCTACTGCCCCGCCGACGGCAGCTCGGCCTGCACCACCGACCGTAAGTGGATCCCCCACGCCTGCTGAATTGCATTGAGATTGAATTGAATTGAATTGGCGAAGTAACTAGATGGGCCGAATGGCCTCATTCTGCTCTGAAAACTTATGAACATGCACATTATAAGGGTATTTGAAGTGCCTCCAGCGACTCTTACTAATTTCTACAAATGCACCATAGACAGCATCCGATCGCGTCGCATCACAACTTAGGGCGGTCACGGTGGCGCAGCGGTAGAGTTGCTGCCTTACAGCGAACGCATCACCGGAGACCCGGGTTCAATCCCGACTACAGATGCTGCCTGTACGGAGTTTGTACGTTCTCCCCGTGACCCGCGTGGGTTTTCTCCGAGATTTTCAGTTTCCTCCCACACTCCAAAGACGTACAGGTTTGTGGGTTAATTGGTTTGGTAAAATGTAAAAGTTGTCCCTAGTGGGTGTTGGATAGTGTTAATGTACGGGGATCGCTGGTCGGCGCGGGCCCGGTGGGCCGAAGGGCCTGTTTCCGCGCTGTATCTCTAAACTAAACTAAATTAAACTAAACTTAAACTCTGCCCGTTGAATTGAATTGAATACTATATTGTCCCATTAGACAAGTCACAGTGAAATTCTTTGCTCGCAAATAGTCACCCATAAAGGCCGCTTACAAAGTTACAAAGCTACAGTGTCCGGGCCTACAGCGTCCGGGCCTACAGCGTCCGGGCCTACAGCGTCCGGGCCTACAGCGTCCGGGCCTACACGGTCCGGGCCTACACGGTCCGGGCCTACAGTGTCCGGGCCGACATTGTCCGGGCCAACACTGTCCGGGCCTACAGTGTCCGGGCCTACACTGTCCGGGCCTACACGGTCCGGGCCTACAGCGTCTGGGCCTACAATGCCCCGCAGGCCTACAGCGCACCCCCGGGCCTAAAACGGACAAGGGCGGTCCCATACGAGACAAACCAATTTAGCCCAAACTACGAGATGTCCCGGCCAATACGGGACAGTTGGCAACCCTAGAAGAGGTGCGTGTGAGCCTCAGTCTCACCTGGAAGAACTGCGATCCTGATGTCCTAGCGTGCCCTATCTGCTCTGACGTGACTACTCTACTCTCTCTCCCTCTCTCTCCCCTGCCCTCTCTTTCCCATGCAGATCTGGTAGATGACCTGGTGAAGTTCAACCACCAGGCCACCCGCAGGGTAGGTGGCGGCTGGTCGGTGTGGACGCCCTGGTCCTCCTGCTCCCGTGAGTGCGAGACCGGCTTCCGCTCCAGGAAGAGAAGCTGCTCCGACCCGGAGCCGACGAGCGGCGGCCTGCCCTGCCTGGGATCCCCCGTCGAGTACGAGAACTGCAATCAGCAGCTTTGCCCAGGTAACGGCACCTCAGACCAAGGGCACGGTGGGCTCTGCCAGCATGGCCGGCGCGGCTGGGAGAGTTGCTGCCTCACCGCGGACACAGAGATCCTGGTTCGATCCTGATCACGGGTGTTGTCTTAAATGCAGATGCTGGTTTACACCGAAGATAGACACAAAAAGCTGGAGTAACTCAGTGGGTCATCGTTAATCATCATTGCTTCTTTGCACGTCTTTCATTCATTAGTTCTGTATCTCTATATCACCAAATGCAGTAAAAATGATCCCTATGTTGGGGGGAGTCCAGAACCAGGGGTCACAGTTTAAGAATAAGGGGAAGGCCATTTAGGACTGAGATGAGGAAAAACATTTTCAGCCAGAGACTTGTGAATCTGTGGAAATCTCTGCCACAGAATGCAGTGGAGGCCAATTCACTAGATGTATTCAAGGGATAGTTAGATATAGCTCTTAGGGCTAAAGGAACTAAGGGGTATAGGGAGAAAACAGGAACGGGGTACTGATTTTGGATGATCATCCGTGATCGTATTGAATGGCGGTGCTGGCTCGAAGGGCCGAATGGCCTACTCCTGCACCAATTTTTTAATGTTTCTATTTCATTCTCTTGTTTCCCTATCGTCTGACTCTCAGTCTGAAGAAGGGTCTCGACCCGAAACGTCACCCGTTCCTTCTCTCCAGGGATGCTGTCTGACCCGCTGAGTTACTCCACCATTTTATCATATCATATCATATATATACAGCCGGAAACAGGCCTTTTCGGCCCACCAAGTCCGTGCCGCCCAGCGGTCCCCGTACATTAACACTATCCTACACCCACTAGGGACAATTTAAAAAAAAACATTTACCCAGCCAATTAACCTACATACCTGTACGTCTTTGGAGTTGGGGAGGAAACCGAAGATCTCGGAGAAAACTCACGCAGGTCACGGGGAAAACGTACAAACTCCTTGCAGTGCAGCACCCGTAGTCAGGATCGAACCTGAGTCTCCGGCGCTGCATTCGCTGTAAAGCAGCAACTCTACCGCTGCGCTACCGTGTGACTCTCAGTCTGAAGAAGGGTCTCGACCCGAAACGTCACCCGTTCCTTCTCTCCAGGGATGCTGTCTGACCCGCTGAGTTACTCCACCATTTTGTGTCTATGTTTGGTGTAAACTAGCATCTGCAGTTCCTTCCTGCACATAAACGGAACTAATTCATGGGAAGGAACGGGGTGGAAGGGGTTAAGGATGTGAATTCCAGAGGTTAGGGTCTGAGCAGCGGAAGACACGGCCTCATGTGGCGAAAGCATTCCTTCTCTCCAGAGATGCTGCCCGTCCCGCTGAGTTACTCCAGCATTTTGTGTCTATCTTGGATGAAGTAACAAATTGGTGGTGGTCGGTCTATCTAAGAATCTTATTGTTCTGTTTGGGAACATCTATATATTAAAACTCTCGTTCGTTATGTTGTTTGTGACTGAACTTCAGCCAAAACGGTACACCGTAGCGCAACAATTTTAGGCCCACCTTACTCACCATTGTCACTTTAGTGATAATGCCAGTAGTTTCATTGAAATCGGTGTTATATTTTTAAAGTTATTCACATTTTTAAGTTTAAAAGGAGGGGAGGGGAGGAGGGAGGGGGGAAAGGGGTAGCGGGAGGGGGGGGGTTGAGGGAGAGAGGGGAGGGGGGGAGGACAGGGTGGTGCACCAATGCAGGAGAGGTTTGGGCCCAACGGGTCCACTTGGTCTAGTATGACAATGAAACACTCTTGACTCTTGGACTCTGTTTTTTTTCCTCTCCAACGTGGCGCCAGTGAAGGGAGCTTGGTCCTGCTGGTCACCTTGGTCACTCTGTTCTGCCACGTGTGGCGGTGGGCACTACCAGCGGACGCGGACCTGCACGAACCCAGCGCCGGCCAACAGCGGCAACATTTGCATCGGCCTGCACTCGGAGGAAGCTCTCTGCAACACCCAGCCTTGCGGAGGTAAGGTCGTGCAGGATAGGGGTAGGATTAGGCCATTCGGCCCGTCAAGTCCACTCCGCCATTCAATCACGGCTGATCTATCTCTCCCTCCTAACCCCATTCTCCCGCCTTCTCCCCATAACCCCTGACGCCCGCACTAATCAAGAACCTGGGTAGACACAAAATGCTGGAGTAACTCAGTTGGTCAGGCAGCATCTAGGGAGAGAAGGAATGGGTGACGTTTCGGGTCGAGACCCTTCTTCAGGCTTTCCTTTGTCACGCATTCCTTCTCTCCCGAGATGCTGCCTGACCCGCTGAGTTACTCGAGCATTTTGTGTCTACCTTCGATTTCAACCAGCATCTGCGGATCCTCCTACTAATCAAGAACCTATCTGACTCTGCCTTAAAAATATCCACTGACTTGGCCTCCACAGCCTTCTGTGACAATGAATTCCGCAGATTCACCACCCTAATTCCTCCTTATCTCCTTCCTAAAGGAACGTCCTTTAATCCTGAGGCCACGACCTCTAGTCCTAGACTCTCCCACTAGTGGAAGCATCCTCTCCCCATCCACTCTATCCAAGCCTTTCACTATTCTGTGTGTTTCACTGAGGTCCCCCCTTCATTCTTCTAAACTCCATTGAGTACAGGCCTAATGCCGACAAACGCTCATGATAGGTTAACCTACTCATTCCTGGATTAGTAGGCCAGTCATTGTGCCTTATTCAGGCGACAGGGGGTATGGGGAGAAGGCAGGAACGGGGTACTGATTGAGAATGATCAGCCATGATCACATTGAATGGCGGTGCTGGCTCGAAGGGCCGAATGGCCTGCTCCTGCACCTATTGTCTATTGTCTATTGTCTGTTGACACGGTGGCACAGCGGTAGAGTTGCTGCCTCACAGCGCCAGAGACTCTCGTTCAATCCTGACTGCGGGTGCAGTCTGCACGGAGTTTGCACATTCTCCCCCCCCGCGACCCGCGTGGGTTTTCCCCAGCTGCCCCGGTTTCCTCCCACGCTCCAAAGACGTACAAGGTTTGTAGGCCAATTGGTTTAGGTAAAATTGTAAATTGTCCCTAGCGTGTGTAGGATAGTGTTAAAGTGTGGGTACCGCTGGATGGTACCCGGGTCTCTGGCGCAGTGAGACAGCAACTCTATCAACATTGACATGCAGTTGTGAGGCACTGGAGCAGTAAGGCAGCAACACTATCGCTGCGCTGGTGTGCTGCCCCTGGAGCTACCAGAAACGCACACAATACCAGGTATGTGGGAAGGAACTGCAGATGCTGGTCTAAACCAAAGATAGACACAAAATGCCGGAGTAACTCAGAGGGACAGGCAGCATCTCTGGAGAGAAGGAATGGGTGACGTTTCGGGTCGAGACCCTTCTTCAGACTCACGTTTCGGGTCGAGACCCATCTTCAGTCTGAAACGTCACCCATTCCTTCCCTCCACAACACTAGGTAGCCTGCACTCAAGTCTCATAGAAACATAGAAACATAGAAAATAGGTGCTGGAGTAGGCCATTCGGCCCTTCAAGCCTTTACGCACCGCCATTCAATATGATCATGGCTGATCATCCAACTCAGTATCCTGTACCTGCCTTCTCTCCATACCCCCTGATCCCTTTAGCCACAAGGGCCACATCTAACTCCCTCTTAAATATAGCCAATGAACTGGCCTCAACTACCCTCTGTGGCAGAGAATTCCACAGATTCACCACTCTCTGTGTGAAAAAAAACGTTCTCATCTCGGTCCTAAAAGACTTCCCCCTTATCCTTAAACTGTGACCCCTTGTTCTGGACTTCCCCAACATCGGGAACAATCTTCCTGCATCTAGCCTGTCCAACCCCTTAAGAATTTTGTACGTTTCTATAAGATCCCCCCTCAATCTTCTAAATTCCAGCGTCTCAGGTGCAAGTCTTAAATGCCCGGACGGTTTTAGTCAGCAGCAAGAATGTTTCTAATGGAGCCACAGGTAGCATCTGGCTTGATCCTGTTTTTTTTTTCCAAATTCAATCCTCTGTCGTCTGTTATGCTGTTGAAGTTTAATCTGAGGACGAAATTAAACACCTTTGGAACAAAATTAAACACCTGGCGAGGGGTGCGATTGCCTATGTGTGTGATCAGGCCTTTGGAGCAAAACTCTCAACCACTGCCATCACTACCAGCTCATTAGTGTCTCACCTTCACTCCTCCACCATATCCTGCAAGGATTTCTCTTGCTTACAAAGGGCGCAACCCCTGGCCACTATTAACCCCCATCTTTCCTCTGCTGCGCCCTGACGGAGAAGGGCGGCACGGTGACTTAACGCTAGACGTACCCAGGTTCGATCCCGACTACGCGTGCTTGACTGTACAGAGTCTGCACCTTCTCCCCGTGACCCGCGTGGGTTTTCCCCGAGACCTTCGGTCGCCTCCCGCACTCCAAAGACGTACCGGTGTTGCAGGTTGTGTAGGGAGGAACTACAGATGCTGGTTTACACCGGAGATAGACGCAAAATGCTGGAGTAACTCAGTGGGACAGGCAGCATCTCTGGACAGAAGGAATGAATGGGTGACGTTTCGGGTGGTCGAGGCCCTTCTTCAGACTAATTGGCTCGGTGTCAAGTATCCCTGGTGGTGCTAATGTGCGGAGGTCGATGGTCAGCGCGGACTCTGGGGCTGTTTCCGAGCCGTATCTCTTCCCTAAACTAAATTAAGGGCGGTCACGGTGGCGCAGCGGTAGAGTTGCCGCCTTACAGCGAATGCAGCGCCGGAGACTCAGGTTCGATCCTGACTACGGGCGCCGTCTGTACGGAGTTTGTACGTTCTCCCCGTGACCTGCGTGGGATTTCTCCGAGATCTTCGGTTTCCTCCCACACTCCAAAGACGTGCAGGTGTGTAGGTTAATTGGCTGGGTAAAATGTAAAAAAAATTGTCCCTGGTGTGTGTAGGATAGTGTTAGTGTGTGGGGATCGCTGGGCGGCGCGGACCCGGTGGGCCGAAGGGCCTGTTTCCGTGCTGTATCTCTAAATCTAAAAAAAATAATCTAAGGAAACTTGGAAGGGGAACAAATGCAATTTTAGTTTTTTTAAATCTGAAGTATGGTCCACTATCCGAAACGTCGCCCATCCTTTATTCTCTCGAGATGCTGCCTGACCTGCTGAGGTACTCCAGCACTTTGCGTCTATCTTTGGTACAAAACCAGCACCACAGTGGACCTGCACTTGAAGTTGGAAAGTTCAATGCGTCTACCATTGGTCGTAATCTATCTAGGTGAGATAGGAGGCGCTGTTCTCAATGGGCATTAGCGAATAGAGGACATGACGCCAACTTTTTCTTTTGTTCATAAGTCCATAAGTGATAGGAGCAGAATTAGGCCATTCGGCCCATCGTCGTCTACTCCGCCATTCAATCGTGGCTGATTCATCTCTCCGTCCTAACCCCATTCTCCTGCCTTCTCTCCATAACCCCTGACACCCGTACTAATCAAGAATCTATCTATCTCTGCCTTAAAAACATCCTTTGACTTGGCCTCCACAGCCTTCTGTGGCAAAGAATTCCACAGATTCACCACCCTCTGACAAAAGAGATTTCTCCTTATCTCCTTCCGAAAGGAACGTCCTTTAATTCTGAGGCTGTGACCTCTAGTGGTAGACTCTTCCACCAGTGGAAACATCCTCTCCACATCTACTCCATCCCAGCCTTTCACTAAGTTTCAATGAGGTCCCCCCTCATTCTTGTAAACTCCAGCGAGTACAGGCCCAGTGCTGACAAGCGGTCTTCGTGCGTTAACCCACTCATTCCTGTCTTTTAGTCTGTGTTAACATTTCCAGTTCCCACCTGCCGAAACGTGAGGATCTTTGCTGTGTTGAAATTTAAGAAGTAGATTCAATCTCTAGCTGGAAGTGGGATTAAATGGCGGGACTGTCATCTGTTGAAAGACTGGAGCGGCTAGGCTTGTATACAGTGGAATTTAGAACGATGAGAGGGGATCTTATCGAAACATATAAGATTATTACGGGGTTGGGCACGTTAGAGGCAGGAAACATGTTCCCAATGTTGGGGGAGTCCAGAACCAGGGACCACAGTTTAAGAATAAGGGGTATGCTATTTAGAACGGAGATGAGGAAAAACTTTTTCAGTCAGAGTTGTAAATCTGTGGCATTCACTGCCTCAGAAGGCAGCGGAGGCCAATTCTCTGAATGCATTCAAGAGAGAGCTAGATAGAGCTCTTAAGGATAGCGGAGTCAGGGGGGTATGGGGAGAAGGCAGGAACGGGGTACTGATTGAGAATGATCAGCCATGATCACATTGAATGGCGGTGCTGGCTCGAAGGGCCAAATGGCCTCCTCCTGCACCTATTGTCTATTCTCTATTGTCTAACATTAGTTTAGTTTTACAAAGTTAACTAAAAAGGCAATACGGGGAGAAAAGATGAGGTACGAGGGTAAACTAGCCAATAATATAAAGGAGGATAGCAAAAGTTTTTTTAGGTACGTGAAGAGGAAAAAAACAGTCAAGGCAAATGTGGGTCCCTTGAAGACAGAAGCAGGGGAATTTATTATGGGGAACAAAGAAATGGCAGACGAGTTAAACCGTTACTTTGGATCTGTCTTCACTGAGGAAGATACACACAATCTCCCAAATGTTCTAGGGGCCGGAGAACCTAGGGTGATGGAGGAACTGAAGGAAATCCACATTAGGCAGGAAATGGTTTTGGGTAGACTGATGGGACTGAAGGCTGATAAATCCCCAGGGCCTGATGGTCTGCATCCCAGAGTACTTAAGGAGGTGGCTCTAGAAATAGTGGAAGCATTGGAGATCATTTTTCAATGTTCTATAGATTCAGGATCAGTTCCTGTGGATTGGAGGATAGCAAATGTTATCCCACTTTTTAAGAAAGGAGGGAGAGAGAAAACGGGTAATTATAGACCAGTTAGTCTGACATCAGTGGTGGGGAAGATGCTGGAGTCAATTATAAAAGACGAAATTGCTGAGCATTTGAATAGCAGTAACGGGATCATTCCGAGTCAGCATGGATTTACGAAGGGGAAATCATGCTTGACAAATCTACTGGAATTTTTTGAGGATGTAACTAGGAAAATTGACAAGGGAGAGTCAGTGGATGTGGTGTACCTCGACTTTCAGAAAGCCTTCGACAATGTCCCACATAGGAGATTAGTGGGCAAAATTAGGGCACATGGTATTGGGGGTAGGGTACTGACATGGATAGAAAATTGGTTGACAGACAGAAAGCAAAGAGTGGGGATAAATGGGTCCCTTTCGGAATGGCAGGCAGTGACCAGTGGGGTACCGCAAGGTTCGGTGCTGGGACCCCAGCTACTTACGATATACATTAATGACTTAGACGAAGGGATTAAAAGTACCATTAGCAAATTTGCAGATGATACTAAGTTGGGGGGTAGTGTGAATTGTGAGGAAGATGCAATAAGGCTGCAGGGTGACTTGGACAGGTTGTGTGAGTGGGCGGATACATGGCAGATGCAGTTTAATGTAGATAAGTGTGAGGTTATTCACTTTGGAAGTAAGAATAGAAAGGCAGATTATTATCTGAATGGTGTCAAGTTAGGAGGAGGGGGAGTTCAACGAGATCTGGGTGTCCTAGTGCATCAGTCAATGAAAGGAAGCATGCAGGTACAGCAGGCAGTGAAGAAAGCCAATGGAATGTTGGCCTTCGTAACAAGAGGAGTTGAGTATAGGAGCAAAGAGGTCCTTCTACAGTTGTACCGGGCCCTGGTGAGACCGCACCTGGAGTACTGTGTGCAGTTTTGGTCTCCAAATTTGAGGAAGGATATTCTTGCTATGGAGGGCGTGCAGCGTAGGTTCACTAGGTTAATTCCCGGAATGTCGGGATTGTCGTATGTTGAAAGGCTGGAGCGATTGGGCTTGTATACACTGGAATTTAGAAGGATGAGGGGGGATCTTATTGAAACATATAAGATAATTAGGGGATTGGACACATTAGAGGCAGATAATATGTTCCCAATGTTGGGGGAGTCCAGAACAAGGGGCCACAGTTTAAGAATAAGGGGTAGGCCATTTAGAACGGGATGAGGAAGAACTTTTTCAGTCAGAGAGTGGTGAAGGTGTGGAATTCTCTGCCTCAGAAGGCAGTGGAGGCCAGTTCGTTGGATGCTTTCAAGAGAGAACTGGATAGAGCTCTTAAGGATAGCGGAGTGAGGGGGTATGGGGAGAAGGCAGGAACGGGGTACTGATTGAGAGTGATCAGCCATGATCGCATTGAATGGCGGTGCTGGCTCGAAGGGCTGAATGGCCTACTCCTGCACCTATTGTCTATTGTCTATTGTCTATTGTCAAACCCTTCGGCCCACCGGGTCCGCACCGACCAGCGATCCCCGCACACTACCACCGTCCTAAACACACCAGGGACAATTTACACGTACACCAGGCCAATTAACGTCTTTGGAGTGTGGGAGGAAACCGTAGATTTCGGAGAAAACCCACGGGGAGAGCGTGCAAACTCTGTCCAGACAGCGCCCGTAGTCAGGATGGAACCCGGGCCTCTGGCGCTGTAAGCGCTGTAAGGCAGCAACTCTACCGCTGCCCCACCGTGCCGGCCACTGAGATAGAACTGCAGTAAACAACAGATAAAAGCCTTTCACCCTTTGTGCTGGGCAATATCCAGACCCGAGGCTGGTGTTATTTAACTGCAGGAAGAGTCATTTAAAATACTTTGTCACCCAGTCTTTCATCACTTGACATTTAAAGTCTTACAAATCAATTACAAGCAGGAATAGGCTACTTGTCCCCTGGAGCCTTCTCTGCCATTTAATAAGATCTTGGCTGATCTGACTCAATCTGCAACCCTGCATTCTCATTTAATCAGGACAAACCTTCTCCCCTTTGACTATCAGAATCTATCTACCTCTGACGTAATGCTACTCAAAGGCCCTGCTTTAACGACCATTTTAGTTTAGTTTAGTTTAGAGATACAGCGTGGAAACAGGCCATTCGGCCCACCGAGTCCGCACCGACCAGCGATCCCCGGACACTAGCACCATCCTACGCACACTCGGGACAATTTACATTCACTCCAAACAATAGACAATAGGTGCAGGAGGAGGCCATTCGGCCCTTCGAGCCAGCACTGCCATTCAATGTGATCATGGCTGACCATTCTCAATCAGTACCCCGTTCCTGCCTTCTCCCCATATCCCCTGACTCCGCTATCCTTAAGAGCTCTATCTAGCTCTCTCTTGAATGAGAATTGGCCTCCACTGCCCTCTGAGGCAGAGAATTCCACAGATTCACAACTCTCTGACTGAAAAAGTTTTTCCTCATCTCCGTTCTAAATTATCCTACAATGCTGGACGTCTTTGGGAGGGAACCGAAGATCTCGGAGAAAACCTACGCAGGTCACGGGGAGAACGTGCAAACTCCGTGCGTCAGGATCGAACTCGTCTCTCTAGCGCTGTAAGGCAGTAGCTCTACCAGCTGGGCCACAGTACCGCCCGAATTTCTTCTATCTTCAATTTCTTCTACTGCTTCTTGACCTCCTGTGTGGGAAGGGCAGCAACTGGCTGTGTTTAGACACAAAATGCTGGAGTAACTCAGCGGGACAGGCGGCGTCTCTGGAGAGAAGGAACGGGTGACGTTTCGGGTCGAGACCCTTCCTCAGACATCGCCTGTCCCGCTTAGTTACTCCAGCATTTTGTGTTCATCTTCGGTTTAAACCAGCATCTGCAGTTCCTTGCTACACAACCGGACTGTGCTACAGCTCCAAGATTCATCTGCAGGTTTACCAGAATGCTGCCTTGATTAGAGGGTATTAGTTTAGCTTATTGTCATTTGTACTGAGGTACAGTGAAAAGCTTTCAGCGGAAAGACTATACATGATTACAATCGAGCTGTCCACCGTGTACAGATACATGATAAAGGGAATATCATTTAGTGCAAAGGAAAGTCTAGTAAAGCCCGATCGGAGGATAGTCCGAGGGTCTCCAATGAGGTAGATGGAGCTCAGGAGTTGGTGGTAGGATGGTTCGGTTGCCCGATAACAGCTGGGAAGAATCTGTCCCTGAATCTGGAGGTGTGCGTTTTCACACTTCTGTACCTCTTGCCCGATGGGAGAGGGGAGAAGAGGGAGCTGCCAGGGTGAGACTGGTCCTTGATTATGCTGCTGGCCTTGCCGAGGCAGCGTGAGGTGTGGATGGGGAGTCAATGGAAGGGAGGTTGGTTTGTGTGACGGTCTGGGCTGCCTCCACAATTCTCTGCACTTTCTTGCGGTCTACTGTCCCCTTGTTGTACGTTCTAGGTTCCACACTCAGGCACATCTGAGAGCAGGAGCAGGTCACTCAGCCCCTCGAGCCCTGCTCCATCATCCAACAAGAAGGGTGGCGCAGCGGTAGAGTTGCTGCCTCACAGCTGCTTCCAGCACCAGTGATCCAGGTTCGATCCCGACCACGGGTGCTGTCTATAAGGAGTTTGTACGTTCTCCCATGGGCTTTCTCCGAGATCTTCGGTTTCCTCCCACACTCCAAAGACGTACAGGTATGTAGGTTAATTGACTGGGTAAATGTAAAAATTGTCCCTAGTGGGTGTAGGATAGTGTTAGTGTGCGGGGATCGCTGGGCGGCACGGACCCGGTGGGCCGAAAGGGCCTGTTTCCGCGCTGTATCTCTAAACTAAACTAAACTAAGATCACGGCTGGTCTTGACAACTAGATGGATGAGTGGGGTCATTTTGATCATGCAGTGAAGGTTGACTCTGAGCACCCTTTAGTTTAGTTTAGAGATACAGCGTGGACACAGGCCATTCACCCACTGAGTCCGCGCCGACCAGCGATCCCCGCACATTAACACTATCCTGGGGTCAATTTACATTTATACAAAGCCAATTAATATGTCTTTGGAGTGTGGGGGGGAAACCGAAGATCTCGGAGAAAACCCACGCAGGTCACGGGAGAACGTACAAACTCCGTACAGACAGCAGCCGTAGTCAGAATCGAACCCGGGTCTCTGACGCTGTAAGGCACCAACTCTACCGCTGCGCCACCGAGCCGCCCTACCAGTGTGGGTGTGAATGGATAAGGTCATATGTGATAGGAGTAGAATTAGGCCATTCGGCCCATCAAGTCTACCCCGCCATTCAATCATGGCTGATTTATTTCTCCCTCCAAACCCCATTCTCCTGCCTTCTCCCCTTAGCCCCTGACACCCGCACTAATCAAGAACCTGCGTATCTCTGCCTTAAACATATCCTCTGTCTTGGCCTCCACAGCCTTCTGTGGTAATGAATTCTCAGATTCACCACCGTCTGTCTAAAGAAATTTCTCCTCAGCTCCTTCCTAAAAGAACGTCCTTTAATTCTGAGGCTGTGACCTCCGTACAGACAGCACCCGTGGTCGGGATCGAACCTGGATCTCTGGCGCTGAAAGCGGTTGTGAGGCAGCAACTCTACCGCTGCGCCACCTTTGTTCCCTTGCCGCTGAGCTGAGGTTAACAAAGGGCAGTGTCGGGCCTTCATAAATGGTGCTGCCAGTGGCCCTAAACTGAACCCCAGCTCCACAGGGACTAACTTCATCAGAGACTTGAAACGCCGTGAGTTAGCAGCTGGAACGCTCCATAGTCAAAGTATGTCATTAAAAATAATGAGATGCTTTTCCAAATTACCCCCAGCTAATTAAGATTTATGTACAAGAAACTCCCCCCTTGTACCTGCTGAGAAAGGGCTGTAATTGGATAAATGGAATATCTCCCTGCATATTCTTTCTGTTCTTAAAACATAATCCAGCCAGCTTGGACGGCTGCCAAAAATCAATTCTGATTAACTTCTGTGGCACCGCGTTCCTGACTCGGCTGTTTCTTACCCAAGCTGGATAAGATTCCTGAACCTTCCCTGCGAAGCTGGAGCCAAACGGTGGCAGGAGAGATGTTAGACCCCAAAATGATGTCCCTTTGTTCCCGGGCCCCGTTGTACAATGGGCAACAGATTGAATGCAATCTTTCATCCTCCCTTTTGTTTTCCTGCTTTGCCCGCGAAGGCTTCTGTCCGCTCGCTGGAATATTTCATCAGCTAGTTATTCTTTTGCTTGTCTGTTTTACTTTTCTTATATGATCCTCAATGGCTCACTCTCTCTCTAGCGCCCTCTCAGTACTTCCCTCCAGTGATCTCTCTCTCTCTCTCTCTCTCTCTCTCTCTCTCTCTCTCTCTCTCTCTCCCTCCAGTGATCTCTCTCTCTCTCTCTCTCTCTCTCTCTCTCTCTCTCTCTCTCTCTCTCTCTCTCTCTCTCTCTCTCTCTCTCTCTCTCTCTCTCTCTCTCTCTCTCTCTCTCTCTCTCTCTCTCTCTCTCTCTCTCTCTCTCTCTCTCTCTCTCTCTCTCTCTCTCTCTCTCCCTCTTTTTCTCACTCCCTCTCTTTCTCTCTCCCTCTCTTTCTCCCTTTCTCTTCTCTCTCTAGCTCTCTCTCCCTCTCTCTCTGCCTCTCTCTCTCTCTCTCTCACCCTCTCTCTCTCCCTCTTTTTCTCACTCCCTTTTTCTCTCTCCCTCTCTTTCTCTCTCCCTCTCTTCTCTCTCTAGCTCTCTCTCTCTCCCTCTCTCTCCCTCTCTCTCCCTCTCCCTCTTTCTCTCTCCCTTTTTTCTCTCTCTAACTCTCTCTCTCTCTCTCTCTCTCTCTCTCTCTCTCTCTCTCTCTCTCTCTCTCTCTCTCTCTCTCTCTCTCTCTCTCTCTCTCTCTCTCTCTCTCTCTTTCTCTCTCTCTCTCTCTCTCTCTCTCTCTCTCTCTCTCTCTCTCTCTCTCTCTCTCTCTCTCTCTCTCTCTCTCTCTCTCTCTCTCTCTCTCTCTATCTCTATCTCTCTGCCTCCCCCCTCTCTCTCTCTCTATGTCTATGTCTTTGGCTCCCACTCTTTCACTTTCTATCGCTCTCTATTGAAGTCACCCCTCTATCTATCTCTACCCTTGTACCTCAGCAGCATTCTGTCTCGTTGTTTGTTTCTGTCTTTCCCCCGTGTTCTCTAGTGCTTCCTCTATCTCTTGCTCTCTCTCTCTCTCTCTCTCTATTTGTCCGTCTCTGTCACTAAGCTGTGCTCTCCTGTTGAGTCAGCCCTCTGCATGATCATTCCCTGGATACCTGCACACTTATCTCACCAGTTGTCCAACAGCCTGGTATTCCACTGAACTTTCTCCGGCTCCTCCGGTTTCCTCCCACGCTCCAGAGACAAAATGCAGCGTGATCTCTGGAGAGAAGGAATGGGTGACGTTTCGGGTCGAGACCCTTCTTCCAGTCTGAGAGTCGGGGGAGAGAGGGAGATTAGAGACGTGGAAAGGGAAGGGTAAGAGATCGAAGGGGACGAAGATCAAGGAAAATGTAGAACGGAATGGCGGGACTGTCATATGTTGAAAGACTGGAGCGACTAGGCTTGTACCCACTGGAATTTAGAAGGATGAGAGGGGATCTTCTCGAAACGTATGAGATTATTAAGGGGTTGGACACGTTAGAGGCAGGAAACATGTTCCCAATGTTGGGGGAGTCCAGAACAAGGGGCCACAGTTTAAGAATAAGGGGTGGGCCATTTAGAACGGAGATGAGGAACAACTTTTCCAGTCAGAGAGTTGTAATTCTGTGGAATTCTCTGACTCAGAAGGCAGTGGAGGCCAATTCTCTGAATGCATTCAAGAGAGAGCTAGATAGAGCTCTTAAGGATAGCGGAGTCAGGGGGTATGGGGAGAAGGCAGGAACGGGGTACTGATTGAGAATGATCAGCCATGATCACATTGAATGGCCGTGCTGGCTCGAAGGGCCGAATGGCCTCCTCCTGCACCTATTGTCTATTGTCTATTGGATCACTGTCTGACCCAGTCTGAAGAAGGGTCTCGACCCGACGCGCCACCCATTCCTTCTCTCCAGAGATGTTGCCTGTCCCGCTGAGTTACTCCAGCATTTCGTCTCTGGGAGTGTGGGATGAAACCGGAGCGCCGGGAGAAAACCCACGCGGCCACAGGTGGAACGTACAAACTCCGTACGGACAGCACCCGTAGTCAGGATTGAACCAGGGTCTCTGACGAAGATCTAGGAAAATGTACAACGGATCATTGCCTGACTCAGTCTGCAGAAGGGTCTCGACCCGACATGTTAGTCAGGATCGAACCTGGCTGCAAGGCAGCAACTCTACCACTTTGCCACCGTTTAACTTGACATCACATTCGGCATAGATAATAGACAATAGACAATAGGTGCAGGAGTAGGCCATTCGGCCCTTCGAGCCAGCACCGCCATTCAATGTGATCATGGCTGATCATTCTCAATCAGTACCCCGTTCCTGCCTTCTCCCCATACCCCCTGGCTCCGCTATCCTTAAGAGCTCTATCTAGCTCTCTCTTGAATGTATTCAGAGAATTGGCCTCCACTGCCCTCTGAGGCAGAGAATTCCACAGATTCACAACTCTCTGACTGAAAAAGTTTTTCCTCATCTCTGTTCTAAATGGCCTACCCCTTATTCTTAAACTGTGGCCCCTGGTTCTGGACTCCCCTAACATTGGGAACATGTTTCCTGCCTCTAATGTGTCCAACCCCTTAATAATCTTATACGTTTCGATAAGATCCCCTCTCATCCTTCTAAATTCCAATGTATACAAGCCTAGTCGCTCCAGTCTTTCAACATATGACAGTCCCACCATTCCGGGAATTAACCTAGTAAACCTACGCTGCACGCCCTCAATAGCAAGAATATGCCCTGTACAACTCCAGAAGTTGGGCTAGGGCCCTGTACAACTGCAGAAGGACCTCTTTGCTCCTATACTCAACTCCTCTTGTTATGAAGGCCAACATTCCATTGGCTTTCTTCACTGCCTGCTGTACCTGCATGCTTCCTTTCAGTGACTGATACACTAGGACACCCAGATCACGCTGTACGTCCCCTTTTCCTAACTTGACACCATTCAGATAAGGGACCATTCAGGGACGTTGTGGGCCAAAGGGCCTGTTTCTGTGCAGTGCTGTTGTTCCCTGTTCTATGTATGTAACATGGATGTACATGGATAGGTCGGCACGGTGGCGCAGCGGTAGAGTTGCTGACTTATGGCGCCAGAGACCTGGGTTTGATCCTGACTGCGGGTGCAGGAAAATAACTGTGCAGATGCTGGTTCAAATTGAAGGTAGACGCAAAATGCTGGAGTAACTCAGTGGGGCAGGCACCATCCCTTCTCTCCTGAGATGCTGCCTGACCCGCTGAGTTACTCCAGCATTTTGTGTCTCAAGTCAAGTTTATTTGTCACATACACATACACGATGTGCAGTGAAATGAAAGTGGCAATGCCTGCGGATTGTGCAAAAAAAGACTATGGGTGCTGTCTACACAGAGTTTGTACGCCCCTCCCGTGACCTGCGTGGGTTTTCTCCGGGTGCTCCGGTTTTCTCCGACACTCCAAAGACCTACAGGATTTTGGGCTAAATGGACTTGGTAAAATTGTAAATTGTCCCTGGTGCATAGGATAGTGTTAGTGTGCGGGGATCGCTGGTCGGTGCGGACTCAGTGGGTTGAAGGACTTGTTTCCACACTGTACCTCTAAGCTAAACTAAGAACGAGACTAAACTAAACTTCGGCAAGGACGTTGTGGGCCAAAGGGCTTGTTCCCGTGCAGTACTGTGTTGTTCTCTCTTCTATGTATGTAGTATGGATGTGCATGGATAGGAAGGTTTTACAGGGATAAACAGGCAAAAGTATAGTCTGGTTCAGTTTACCGAGCAACGAAAGCTTTTCACTGTACCTTAGCTTGTACGTTCTCCCCGTGACCGCGTGGGTTTTCTGCGAGATCTTCGGTTTCCTCCCACGCTCCAAAGACGTACAGGTTTGGAGGTTAATTGGCTTGGTATCAGTGTAAAATTGCCCCTAATGTGTGTAGGGTAGTGTTAACGCGCAGGGATCGCTGGTCGGCGCGGATTCGGTGGGCTGAAGGGCCTGTTAAACCAAACTACCTCGGTACACATGACAATAAACCAAAACTGAAACTGTTTTGGGGATCTGACGGCCTTGAAAGTGTTATATTATTCCCGTCCGACTGTCTTTTCTCCTGCTATGCTGGCGGGTAGCAACCACTCTGGTGACGACAGATGTAAAGTGTCTCGGAGATACGACAGAGGCGTTTAAGAGGCTTTTAAAAGGCACATGGACAAGCAGTGAATGGAGCTGTACGAATGTGTGTGTGCGCAGGGGAGATTAGTCTGACCCGGCATCATGTTTGACAATAGACAATAGACAATAGACAATAGGTGCAGGAGGAGGCCATTCGGCCATTCCAAACCCTCTCTATTCATTCTAAACTCCCCCTATCCATTCTAAACCCTTCCTATACATGTTAAGTAGCGCAGTAGTAGAGTTGCTGCATTACAGCTCAAGAGTTCGATCCCGACTACGGGTGCTGTCTGTGCAGAGTTTGTACGTTCTCCCCGTGACCCGCATGGGTTTTCTCCAAGATCTTCTGTTTCCTCCACACTCCAAAGACGTACAGGTTTATAGACAATAGACAATAGACAACAAGTGCAGGAGGAGGCCATTTGGCCCTTTGAGCCAGCACCGCCATTCAATGTGATCATGGCTGATCATTCTCAATCAGTACCCTGTTCCTGCCTTCTCCCCATACCCCCTGACTCCGCTATCCTTAAGAGCTCTATCTAGCTCTCTCTTGAATGCATTCAGAGAATTGGCCTCCACTGCCTTCTGAGGCAGAGAATTCCATAGATTCACAGCTCTCTGACTGAAAAAGTTTTTCCTCATCTCTGTTCTAAATGGCCTACCCCTTATTCTTAAACGTGGCCCCTGGTTCTGGACTCCCCCAACATTGGGAACATGTTTCCTGCCTCTAACGTGTCCAACCCCTGAATAATCTTATATGTTTCGATAAGATCCCCTCACATCCTTCTAAATTCCAGTGTATACAAGCCTAGTCGCTCCAGTCTTTCAACATATGACAGTCCCGCCATTCCGGGAATTAACCTAGTAAACCTACGCTGCACGCCCTCAATAGCAAGAATATCCTTCCTCAAATTTGGAGACTTGAGGAATATCCTTCCTCGTTTGTAGGGTAATTGGTTTGGTAAATGCGTAAATTGTCCCTAGTGTGTGTAGGATGGTGTTAGTGTGCGGGGATCGCTGGTCGGCGCGGACTCGGTGGGCCGAAGGGCCTGTTTCCGCGCTGTATTTCTAAGCTAAACTAAACTAAACTCGGGCATTGTAAGCCAGCAAATACCGCCGCGCTGTCGAGCTGCCCCAAGTTCCTCCAGCACTTTGTGTTTTTTTTTCAAATGGTGGTACCTGCAGTCTCTTGTGTCGCCATTAAAAATTGTCCTCTTGTGTTTTGGAAGGTGGCTGGTCGGTGTGGACGGAGTGGAGCGTGTGTGACGAGGAAAACAGCCAGTTCCGCAGTCGACGGTGTGAGGTTTCCCACCCAGGGACGGTGCAATGTGTCGGCAACAGCACCCAGCGTCAACTCTGCCTCTACAACGAGATCCCAGGTAAGAGGGCGAGGCAATAGACAATAGACAACAGACAATAGGTGCAGGAGGAGGCCATTCGGCCCTTCGAGGAAGGTGGATAAGGGGGGGTTGAGGGGGATGAAGAGGGGGAAGGGGAAGTGGGGAGGGGGAGGGGGAGGGAATGGAGAGGGGAGGGGGGGTAGGAGAGGGTGCTGCACCAATGCAGGAGAGGTTTGGGCCCAACTTGTCCACTTGGTCTAGTAACAGCTAAGAACACACAGAAAACTGATGACAATTTAAGTATCTTTTATTTATGATGAATGATCTCTTGCTATCCACTTTGCTGCTGTAACTCTGTAAATTTCCCCGGTGTGGGACGAATAAAGGAATATATTATTATATTATTATTATTAAACCGAAGAGAGACACAAAAAGCCGGAGTAACTCAGCGGGTCAGGCAGCATCTCTGGAGAGAAGGAATGGGTGACGTTTCGGGTCGAAGGAGGGTCTCGACCCGAATCGTCACCCATTCCTTCTCACAAGAGATGCTGCCTGACCCGTTGAGTTGCTCCACCATTTTGTGTGTATCTTCGGTTTAAACCAGCACCTGCAGTTCCTTGCTACACATCAAAAGTATTGTGTTCAGTTTCTGAAGAAGGGTCTTGACCCGAAACGTCACCCATTCCTTCTCTCCAATAGATCTGTCTTGAACTACTATCGACCTCATTGGTGATCTTTGGACTATCTTTGATCAGACTCTGCTGGCTTTACCTTGCATCAAACTTTATTCCCTTATCGGTGTATCTGTACACTGTAAATGGCTCGATTGTAATCATGCATTGTCATTCCACTGACTGGTTAGCACGCAACAAAAGCTTTTCACTGTACCTCGGTACACGTGTCACGGGCGGTCACGGTGGTGCAGCGGTAGAGTTGCTGCCTTACAGTGAATGCAGCGCCGGAGACCCGGGTTCGATCGTGACTACGGGTGATGTCTGTACGGAGTTTGTACGTTCTCCCCGTGACCTGCGTGGGTTTTCTCCGAGATCTTCGGTTTCCTCCCACACTCAAAAGACGTACAACTTTGTAGGTTAATTGGCTCGGTAAATGTAAAGATTGTCCCTAGTGGGTGTAGGATAGGGGTTAATGTGCGGGGATCGCTGGTCGGCACGGACCCGGTGGGCCGAAGGGCCTGTTTCCGTGCTGTATCTCTAAACTAAGCTAAACTAAACTAAAAACTAAACGTGACAATAAACTAAACTGAATACTTTAAATGTGGCCTCACCAATGTCCTGTACAATTGTAACATGACCTCCCAATTGGGTTTAGGAAAATAACTGCAGATGCTAGTTCAAATTGAAGGAAGACACAAAATGCTGGAGTAACTCAGCGGGTCAGGCAGCATCTCTGGAGAGAAGGAATGGGTGACGTTTTGGGACGAGACCCTTCTTCAGACTGATGTCAGGGGAGGGGGCGGGACAAAGATAGGATGTAGCCGGAGACAGGAAGACTAGTGGGAGAACTGGGAAGGGGGAGGGGAAAGAGAGGAACAGAGGAACTATCTGAAGTTGGAGGTCAATGTTCATACAGCTGGGCTGCAAGCCGCCCAGGCGAAATATGAGATGCTGTTCCTCCAATTTGCGGTGGGCCTCACTATGACACTGGAGGAAGCCCATGACAGAAAGGACAGACTGGGAGTGGGAGGGGGAGTTGAAGTGCTGAGCCACCGGGAGATCAGGTTGGTTAAGGCGGACTGAGCGAAGGTGTTGAGCGAAACGATCGGCAAGCCTGCGTTTGGTCTCGCCGATGTAGAGAAGTTGACATCTAGAGCAGCGGATACAATAGATGAGGTTGGGGGAGGTGCAGATGAACCTCTGCCTCACCTGGAAAGACTGTTTGGGTCCTTGGATGGAGTCGAGGGGGGAGGTAACGGGACAGGTGTTGCTGGTGTTGCGGTTGCTGGGGAAAGTAGCTGGGGAGGGGGCGGTTTGGGTGGGAAGGGACGAATGGACCAGGGAGTTGCGGAGGGAGCGGTCTCAATTGGGTTTGCATGAGAATCCTAGAATTGCACTGTCTCGCCAGCTGTTGACTTCATTGTGTTTTTAATTGATGTATAATTCTCGGACTTTCCTCTTGGGAACCATTCTTTGGAACAGCAATTGTGTGATTTGACTTGCGATTCTGCTAATGGTAAACCTCTGCTTCTGCCCGACAGTGATCCAGCCAGCGATTGGGGGTGACTCCAGCTGTGGAAGTAAGTCATCACAGTGGCTCTGTGGATAGGCACAAAACGCTGGAGTCACTAAGGCTCTGGTTCTGGTTGATTACCGCACATACCAGAGGAACAAGATGGACCACTCCGTTGAAATCGCTTATCCTGAAGTGTAGTACGTACGCAAAGGAGCCATTTTAGTGGGCAAAACCTGCCGTTCGCTATGCCTCACGCAGTGCAATCAGTGTTTTGGGGGAACAGTGTGTGTAAAATGCAGAATATATCTCATCTATCAATTCACAGATTCTTTTAAAATGTTTCTGCAAGTTTCTGCCTACTAAAATGGCGCCGTGACGTACTACGGTTTTTAGGGTCGAGCGGTCTATCTTGTTCCTCTGGTATCTTTGGCGCAAACGCCTCATAAGTGGACATCTCGCGCAGGTCGGAGTGAGTAGAGTAGTGATTAGATTTTGAAGTGGGCCTTTTTGACCAAGTTGAGGAGATCTTGTTGCTCAACCCCCCTTCTTAAATGACTTAACATCGGGACAGGCAGCATCTCTGGAGAGAAGGAACGGGCGCAACGTTTCGGAACATTTCTTCACACAGAGAGTGGTGAGTCTGTGGAATTCTCTGCCACAGAAGGTAGTTGAGGCCAGTTCATTGGCTATATTTAAGAGGGAGTTAGATGTGGCCCTTGTGGCTAAAGGGATCAGGGGGTATGGAGAGAAGGCAGGTACAGGTTACTGAGTTGGATGATCAGCCATGATCATATTGAATGGCGGTGCAGGCTCGAAGGGCCGAATGGCCTACTCCTGCACCTATTTTCTAAGTTTCTATGTTTCTATGTTCGGACCGAGAGTTGGGAGAGGGGGAGGCACAGAGATAAGGAAGTGCAAGGTGTGAGAACGAGACATCAAGGGAGGGTGGAGATCGAGGAAAGTGTAGAATAGATCATTGTTAGCTCAGGGAAGGTGACAACAAAGCAAGCAGAGATAAAATGCAATCAGGGACAGTTAGACTGGTCGGAGAACTGGGAAGGGGGAGGGATGCAAGTGTTACTTGAGAGAGGGAAAGCAAGTGCTACTTGAAGTTAGAGAAGTATAGTTAGGACGAGTTTGGAGGGATTTCGACCAAACGCAGGCAGGTGGGATTAGTATAGCTGGAACATGTTGGCCGGTGTGGGCAAGTTGGGCCGAAGGGCCTGTTTCTAAACTGTATCACTTTATGACTCTATGACACTATGACTCTGTGACTATGTCACAGAACTGTGACTATGATTCTGCGACGAAGCTTTCAAGAGAGAGTTAGATGATGCTTTCAAGAGAGAGTTAGATAGAGCTCTTAATGATAGCGGAGTCAGGGGGTATGGGGAGAGGGCAGGAACGGGGTACTGATTGTGAATGATCAGCCATGATCACATTGAATGGCAGTGCTGGCTCGAAGGGCCGAATGGCCTACTCCTGCACCTATTGTCTATTGTCAATGTTCATACCGCTGGGGTGTATGCTGCCCAAGTGAAATTTGAGGTGCTGTTCCTACAATTTGCGCTGGGCCTCACTCTGACAATGGAGGAGGCCCAGGACAGAAAGGTCAGTGTGGGAATGGGAGGGGGAGTCAAAGTGTTCAGCAAACAGGGAATCAGGTAGGTTAGGTAGGTTAGTGATCTTTTGTGCGGAAGACTCTGCTGGGAGCTGAGAAACTTTGGGGTGTTTTCAAACTAAATGTTACGAGCTCTCCCCATAACTCACCCCACAAGTTTATTGCTGTCTCGCAGTGCAGCCTCTAGAATCAAGAGCTGATGGAGTCATAGAGTGATAGTGTGGAAACAGGCCCTTCGACACCAACTCGCCCACACCGGCCAACATGTTCCAACTTCACTTGTCCCGCCTGCCTGCGTTTGGCCCATATTCCTCTAAATCCGTCCTATCCGCGTACCTGTTCAAATGTCTCTTAAACGTCAAACATTAAATGTTCCTTTAGGAAAGAGATGTGGAGGAATTTCTTCAGTCAGAGGGTGGTGAATCTGTGGAATTCTTTGCCACAGAAGGCTGTGGAGGCCAAGTCAATGGATATTTTTAAGGCAGAGACAGATAGATTCTTGATTAGTCCGGGTATAAGATTATAAACGTATAAGATTATTAAGGGGTTGGACACGTTAGAGGCAGGAAACATGTTCCCAATGTTGGGGGAGTCCAGAACCAGGGGCCGCAGTTTAAGAATAAGGGGTAGGCCATTTAGAACGGAGATGAGGAAAAACTTTTTCAGTCAGAGAGTTGTGAATCTGTGGAAGTCTCTGCCTCAGAAGGCAGTGGAGGCCAATTCTCTGAATGCATTCAAGAGAGAGCTAGATAGAGCTCTTAAGGATAGCGGAGTCAGGGGGTATGGGGAGAAGGCAGGAACGGGGTACTGATTGAGAATGATCAGCCATGATCACATTGAATGGCGGTGCTGGCTCGAAGGGCCGAATGACCTACTCCTGCACCTATTGTCTATTGTCTATTGGGTGTCAGGGGTTATAGGGAGAAGGCAGGAGAATGGGGTTAGGAGGAAGAGATAGATCAGCTATGATTGAATGGCAGAGTAGACTAGATGGGTCGAATGGCCTAATTCTACTCCTATTCCTTATGACTTCCTTCTGAACCAAGGGTGCCAGGATAATCAGTACTACCAGTACTAATATAAGAAGATAACTGCAGATGCTGGTACAAATCGAAGGTATTTATTCACAAAATGCTGGAGTAACTCAGCAGGTCAGGCAGCATCTCGGGAGAGAAGGAATGGGTGACGTTTCGGGTCGAGACCCTTCCTCAGACTGAAGTACTAACCTGCGCTACCACAACAGGCATGGGTTTCCAATCTTCAAACTCCTACGTAAGGCAGGGATTTACTGTCTCTCATGTGGTATTTGGCATCTTTGGATCAAAGTCAATTGGCAGCCTGTGATTATCAATCTGTCGACCATTCTCTATTTGTTATGTGGGTGTGATTTTGAAAGCCATCAGAAAACCATCTCTTTTCTAAGGACAAAAACTGCATTCTAACAATGTAAACGTCCGTACTTTCTTTCAATCCTTCACATTCCTCCTGCATTATTCTGTCTTAGTGTTGTGCCCTGGACGTGGACTGCATGGCTTTAGTTAGAAACTCCATCCACCGGTTTACAGATACATCATTATCCCTCATCCCCAGTTTTGTTACGATTCCATCTGAAGCTCTCATTATAATCGTTACAGTACAAACGGAGGCTCCAACATGTGCATTAGTTCAGGTATCACAAGATGCTGGAGTAACTCAGCAGGTCAGGCAGCATCTAGGAGAGAAGGAATGGGTGACGTTTCGGGTCGAGACCCTTCTTCAGACTGATGTCAGTGGGGCGGGACAAAGAAAAGCATTAGTTTAGATTACTTTAGAGATACAGCGCGGAAACAGGCCCCTTCGACCCACCGAGTCCACGCCGACCAGAGATCCCCGCACACTAACGCTATCCCACACACACACACACACACACACACTAGGGACAATTTACAATTATACCAAGCCAATTAGCCTACAAACCTGTACGCACGTCTCTGGTGTGTGGGAGGAAACCTGGAGCACCTGTAGAAAACTCACACGGGTCATGGGGAGAACGTACAAACTCCATACAGACAGTACCTGTAATCAGGATCGAACCTGGGTCTCTGGCGCTGTAAGGCATCAACTCTACCGCCGCGCCACCGTGCTGTTCATGTTGGCCCCTTGTAGAGCAATGCATTCAGTCGCATTTTCTTGCTCTTTCCCATTAGCCCTGCAAACTCTTTTCACCCGAGTATTTATCTAACGCCCCTTTGAAAGACCTGATTGACTCCGTCTCCACTATCTCCACAGGCTGTGAGCGAGGGCCATAATTGCCTTTCATTCCAACCAAAGATACTAGAGGAGCAAGATGAACCACTCCGTTGAAGTCGCCCATACTGAAGTGTGGTACGCAAAGGAGTGTAATGTTCGCCATTTTAGTAGGCAAAACCCGCCGTTCGCTCTGCCTCTCGCAGTGTAATCAGTGTTTTGGGGGAACAGTATGTGTGATGATACCATTAAAATGCAGAATATATCTCATCTGTCAATTCACAGAATTTTGTTATTTTTCTTTTAAAATGTTTCTGCATGTTTCTGCCGACTAAAATGGCGCCGTGACGTACTACGGTTTTTAGGGTCGAGTGGTCTATCTTGCTCCTCTGGTATCTTTGATTCCAAGTACATCAGTATCTCTTAATCCCGGTCATATTCTGGTTCCTGTGCTGGACCTAAGCTGGTTCAGGAACAGCTTCTTACCAACAACCATCAGGCTCTTGAATACTACAAACGCCAACTAAACTACGAACTACAAACTCTCATGGTTGCATTAGGAATGTAAATCTTTTGATTTGTACGAATATTGTTTTTTTTTAAAATAATCTAAATTTCTTTTGTGAATTGTGTTGTCTATGAGTACTGTGTTTTACATACCTTTAGTTTTGTTGAGCGATACAGCACAGAAACAGGCCCTTCGGCCCACCGGGTCCTTGCCGACCAGCGATCCCCGCAGACTACCACTATCCTACACACACTAGGGGGGCGAGTGTAGTTCCCATGGTGCGTTCAGCCGAACGCACTACTCTCCGCAGAGCCTTCCTGTCCTAGGCAGAGCTGTTCCCAAACCAGATTGTGATGTTCCCGGACAGGATGCTTTCTACAGCCACAGAGTAGAAGCAGAGTAGAAGGCTTGGTGTAGTTGGACTCGACGAGCCGAAGGGCCTGTTTCCACCCTGCACCTCTCAACTAAACTAAACTAAGTTTGCACTCCTGATGATGGATGGTACCAGCTTCTCTCCTTTGCCCACCCAGGTTTCAGTATCTACCACATGGTTGCCACAGGCGTGGCTACCTTCCTGGGCACCAGTCTCCTCACCCTGCTCATCTATGTGTACTACCAGCGATGCTACAGGCAATCTCAGGAGTCTACCGTCATTCACCCGAGCAACCCCAACCACCTCAACTACAAGAGCAGCAGCCAGGCGAACAAGAACGAGCTCTACAATCCGATGGAAATCAAGGTAAAGCCAATTTACGTTGCTTTTTAGCTTAGTTTAGTTTTTTAAAAAGTTTAGTTTAGAGATACAGCGCGGAAACGGGCCCTTTCGGCCCACCGTTTCCGCGCCGACCCAGCGATCCCCGCACACTAACACTATCCTACACCCACTAGGGACACTTTTTACATTTACCAAGCCAATTAACCTACAAACCCCGCGCGTCTTTGGAGTGCGGAAGGAAACCGAAGATCTCGGAGAAATCCCACGCAGGTCACGGGGAGAACGTACAAACTCCGTACAGACAGCACCTGTAGTCGGGATCGAACCCGGGTCTCTGGCGCTGCATTCGCTGTAAGGCAGCAACTCTACCGCTGCGCCACCGTGACCGCCCAAAATTTAGTTTGAGTCTTCGTGATACAGTGCAGAAACAGGCTTATCGGCCCACCGAGTCCGCGCCGACCAGCGATCCCTGTACACTAACACTATCAGGCAAATGAATCATCCTACCACAACCAGAGATCAGTGCTGAACTACTATCTACCCCCTTGATGATCCTTGATCGGACTTTGCTGGCTTTACCTTGCACTAAACGTTATTCCCTTTTCATGTATCTATACACTGTGGATGGTTCGATTGTAATATTGTCTTTCTGCTGACTGGTTAGCACGCAGCAAAAGCTTTTCGCTGTACCTCGGAACACGTGGCAATAAACTAAACTAAAGGGCGTCACGGTGGCGCAGCGGTAGAGTTGCTGCCTTACAGCGAATGCAGCGCCTGAGACTCAGGTTCGATCCCGACTACGGGCGCCGTCCGTACGGAGTTTGTACGTTCCCCCCGTGACCTGCGTGGGTTTTCTCCGAGATCTTCGGTTTCCTCCCACACTCCAAAGACGTACAGGTATGTAGGTTAAGTGACTGGGTAAAATGTAAAAAATGTCCCTAGTGTGTGTAGGATAGTGTTAATGTGCGGGGATCGCTGGGCGGCGCGGACTCGGTGGGCCGAAGGGCCTGTTTCCGCGCTGTATCTCTAAATCTAAATCTAAAATCTAAACTGAACTGAACACACACTAGGGACAATTTACATTTATACCAAGCCAATTAACCTACAGACATGCACGTCTTTGGAGTGTGGGAGGAAACAGGAGGTCTCGGAGAAAACCCACACAGGTCACGGGGAGAACGTACAAACTCCGTACAGACAGCACCCGTGGTCAGGATCGTACCCGGGTCTCTGGTGCATTAAGGCAGCAACTCTACCGCTGCGCCATCGTGCCACCCATATTGTGAAGCACTACAGTTTAGTTTATTGTCACGTTCACCGAGGTACAGTCAAAAGCTCTTGCTGTGTGCTGACCAGTCGGCGGGCTGTAATTGTCCCATTTGCAATGTACGGATAGATTTAAGAGTGTGGAGCGATTGTAATATGTGATTGTAGATCTGCTTCTGTGGCCAGCACGCAAATGGTCACCTGGGTTGGGCGCCATCTTGGAAACAATCTGTGTGGGACTTGGCCTTCCTTGTGAGTGGCACCCTTCCCCTTTGGGTACGAAAGTCATGGGCACAGATGCCCCTTCAGGGCCCTGAACACCATAATCGGCTGGCACTCCAGTTCAGCGCAGTGGGACAGCTACACTGCCAGCAGTCACATCAGTCACATGTTGTCAGTCGACTGAACCGTCCTCTCACTAACTAGACAGGCTTGGATAGAGTGGATGTGGAGAGGGATGTTTCTGTGGCACCTTCACGCCCACGTCGGCTTTGCGTACAGCCTGTCACCACCGGCGACTCGCCAGCTGCCTCACGAGAAGGTCCAGCCACAAGAGTTCAACAACAACTCCAAGGTCAGACGCACCAATTGGCCTTATCTGCGCACGGGTTATGATTGGTGAGAATGTAGGTAAAAGTGGCTTCTGGAATAAACGGGACACAAGCTGTCTGGCTCGGCTAAGTGTCCTTTGTTCTTTGCTTTCAGTCGTGGGATTCTGTTGATCCTACATTTCCACTAGTGGGAGGTTCTCGGACCAGAGGTTATAGGCTCAGAATTAAAGGATGTTCTTTTAGGAAGGAGATGAGGAGACATTTCTTCAGTCAGAGGGTGGTGAATCTATGGAATTCTTTGCCACCGAAGGCCGTGGAGGCCAAGTCAGTGGAAAATTTTAAGGCAGAGATAGATAGATTCTTGATTAGTGCGGGTGTTTAAATTTTTTTTAGATTTAGAGATACAGCGCAGAAACAGGCCCTTCAGCCCACCGGGTCCGCGCCGCCCAGCGATCCCCGCACATTAACACTATCCTACACCCACTAGGGACATTTTTTTCATTTGCCCAGCCAATTAACCTACAAACCTGTACGTCTTTGGAGTGTGGGAGGAAACCGAAGATCTCGGAGGAAACCCACGCAGGTCACGGGGAGAACTTACAAACTCCGTACAGTACAGCACCCGTAGTCAGGATCGAACCTGAGTCTCCGGCGCTGCATTCGCTGTAAGGCAGCAAATCTACCGCTGCGCCACCGTGCCACTGTGTCAGGGTTCATGGGGAGAAGGCAGGAGAATGGGGTTAGGAGGGAGAGATAGATAGATCAGCCATGATTGAATGGCGGAGTAGACGTGAGGGGCCGAATGGCCCAATTCTATTCCTATCACTTATGACCTTACGACAGTGGTCCTGACCTATCTACTTCATGGGAGACCTTAGAATTATTATTAATCGGAGATAGACACAAAATGCTGGAGTAACTCAGCAGGACAGGCAGCATCTCTGGAGAAATGGAAATCGTGACCTATTCCTACCAGAAACGTCACCTATTCCATTTCTCCAGAGATGCTGCCTGGCCCGCTGAGTTACTCCAGCAATTTGTGTCTATCTTCAGTATAAACCAGTATCTGCAGTTCCTTCCTACATTTCTTTATTTGGACGTTACTGGGGTTTATCTTGCACTAAACGTCATTCTCTTTATCCTACAACTGGACACTGTGGATGCCCATTCCTTCTCTCCTGAGATGCTGCCTGACCTGCTGAGTTACTCCAGCATTTTGTGAATAATTCCCTTCAAGGATGCTGAGTTCCTTCAGCACTTTGCATTTGTGCTGAAGACGCCATAATCTGCGGCCTCTCGTGTTTCTACAACAGTCAGTGCCCCCTGCTTCACAGCTCCGGCAACCCCCGGATAAAATCGAACCTCCGGCGCTGTCTGTGTGGAGTTCGCAAGTTCTCCTTACTGCCCCGCTGAGCTCCAGTTTCCACACACATCCCAAGGAATTGATGATTGATTCTCTGCTGTAGATCGTCCGGTGTGGTACCTTCTGCAGTTGTACAGGGCCCTAGTGAGACCACACCTGGAGAACTGTGTGCAGTTGTACAGGGCCCTAGTGAGACCACACCTGGAGCACTGTGTGCAGTTGTACAGGGCCCTAGTGAGACCGCACCTGGAGCACTGTGTGCAGTTGTACAGGGCCCTAGTGAGACCACACCTGGAGCACTGTGTGCAGTTGTACAGGGCCCTGGTGAGACTACACCTGGAGCACTGTGTGCAGTTGTACAGGGCCCTAGTGAGACCACACCTGGAGTACTGGTTGCAGTTTTGGTCTCCAAATTTGAGGAAGGATATTCTTGCTATTGAGGGCGTGCAGCGTAGGTTTACTAGGTTAATTCCCGGAATGGCGGGACTGTCATATGTTGAAAGACTGGAGCGACTAGGCTTGTATACACTGAAATTTAGAAGGATGAGAGGGGATGTTATTGAAACATATAAAATTATTAAGGGGTTGGACACGTTAGAGGCAGGAAACATGTTCCCAATGTTGGGGGAGTCCAGAACCAGGGGCCACACTTTAAGAATAAGGGGTAGGCCATTTAGAACGGAGATGAGGAAAAACTTTTTCAGTCAGAGAGTTGTGAATCTGTGGAATTCTCTGCCTCAGAAGGCAGTGGAGGCCAATTCTCTGAATGCATTCAAGAGAGAGCTAGATAGAGCTCTTAAGGATAGCGGAGTCAGGGGGTACGGGGAGAAGGCAGGAACGGGGTACTGATTGAGAATGATCAGCCATGATCACATTGAATGGCGGTGCTGGCTCAAAGGGCCGAATGGCCTCCTCCTGCACCTATTGTCTATTGTCTATTGGTGGGCCTGAAGAAGGCTCCCGACCCGAAACGTCACCTATCCATGTTCTCCAGACCACGGTGGCACAGTGGCAGAGTTGCTGCCTTACAGCGCCTGAGACCCAGGTTCGATCCTGGCTACTGGTGCTGTCAGTATGGAGTTTGTACTTTCTTCCCTGTGACCACTTTTGTTTTCTCCCTTGGGTGCTGCGGTTTCATCCCACACTCCAAAGACGTACAGGTTTGTAGGCTAATTGGCCTCAGTAAAAATTGTAAATTGTCCGTCGTGTGTGGCATGGTGTTAAGTGTGCAGGGTGATCGCTGATCGGTGGACCAAAGGGCCTGTGTTGTATCTCTAAAGCAAGAGAAGGTAAACTAAGATGCTGCCTGACCCGCTGAGTTGCTCCAGCATTCTGTGTCTTTTTTTTATTGAGCATCACCTGCAGTTACTTGTGTCTCTGTCTGGTTTGATTTATTTAGTTTAGAGATACCTCTTTGTACGTCTTTGGAGTATGGGAGGAAACCGAGGATCTCAGAGAAAACCCACGCAGGTCACGGGGAGAACGTACAAATTCCACACAGACGGCACCCGTAGTCAGAATCGAACCCGGGTCTCTGACGCTGTAAGGCAGCAACTCTACCGCTGCGCCACCGAGCCGCCCTTCCAGTGCGGGTGTGAGTGGATAAGGTCATATGTGATAGGAGTAGAAGTAGGCCATTCGGCCCATCAAGTCTACCCCGCCTTTCAATCATGGCTGATTTATCTCTCCCTCCGAACCCCATTCTCCTGCCTTCTCCCCTTAACCCCTGACACCCGCACTAATCAAGAATCTGCGTATCTCTGTCTTGGCCACAGCCTTCTGTGGTAATGAATTCTCAGATTCACCACCCTCTGTCTGAAGAAACTTCTCCTCATCTCCTTCCTGAAAGAACGTCCTTTAATTCTGAGGCTGTGACCTCTGGTCCTAGACTCTCCCACTGGTGGAAAACATCCTCTCCACATCCACTTTATCCAAGCCTATATGTATTTGTTAGATAGAGCTCTAGTGGCTAGCGGAATCAAGGGATATGGGGGGGAAGGCAGGCACGGGTTACTTATGGATGATCAGTGGATTGTAGATGATCAGCCATGATCACTATGATCGGCGGTGCTGGCTCGAAGGGCCAAATGGCCTCCTCCTGCACCTATATTCTATGTTTCTATTTGAGAGTGAACAGCCTCCAGTGGCTGGCGGGAGATGATTGTGAAGAATATTGATCTATCTGGTATGAAAGTCGAGAAATACATGAAAGTTCCAGAACCGACCTTAATTAGAAACTTCTTGCAAACGTATGACAATGTTTATCCCTCCGTTAATATCAAAGGGATTATTGTATCATAGGATGTGAGAGTCTGTGTGAGTTAATTACCATTATATTACAAAAGCAATCCTTCCTCAGATGTGAAATACCCTGGGATTACCTGTGGTTGCGAACAGTCCATTGAAATACAAATCTTTCCATTACTTTATCCTACCTCAAATGCCTTATTCCACATTTACAAATCCACCTTAACTCCCCACCACACCACTCATCTGCTGCATCGTTTATTCATTGTGTTAGAATCATGCTGGCTGTTGGTCGGCAACTTTGTTTGGGGCAGTTTGAGACTATTTCTGCTTTCCCCATATCGTGTGGGGAAAGCAAACTCATCAGGAAGGTAGACACACAATGCTGGAGTAACTCAGCGGGTCAGGCAGCATCTCGGGAGAGAAGGAACGAATGGGTGACGTTTCGGGTCGAGACCCTTCTTCAGACCCGAAACGTCATCCACTCCTTCTCCCCCGAGATGCTGCCTGACCCGCTGAGTTACAATAGACAATATAGACAATAGACAATAGGTGCAGGAGTAGGCCATTTGGCCCTTCGAGCCAGCACCTCCGCCATTCAATGTGATCATGGCTGTCACCCATTCCTTCTCTCCAGAGATGTTGCCTGTCCCGCTGAGTTACTCCAGCATTTCGTCTCTGGGAGTGTGGGATGAAACCGGAGCGCTGGGAGGAAACCCACGCGGCCACAGGTGGAACGTACAAACTCCGTACGGACAGCACCCGTAGTCAGGATTGAACCCGGGTCACTGACGAAGATCAAGGAAAATGTAGAACGGATCATTGCCTGACTCAGTCTGCAGAAGGGTCTCGACCCGACATGTTAGTCAGGATCGAACCTGGCTGCAAGGCAGCAACTCTACCACTTTGCCACCGTTTAACTTGACATCACGTTCGGCATGGACGTTGTGGGCCAAAGGGCCTGTTTCTGTGCAGTGCTGTTGTTCGTTGTTCTATGTATGTAACATGGATGTACATGGATAGTTCGGCACGGTGGCGCAGCGGTAGAGTTGCTGACTTACGGCGCCAGAGACCTGGGTTCGATCTTGACTGCGGGAGCAGGGAAATAGACAATAGACAATAGACAATAGGTGCAGGAGGAGGCCATTCGGCCCTTCGAGCCAGCACCGCCATTCAATGTGATCATGGCTGATCATTCTCAATCAGTACCCTGTTCCTGCTTTCTCCCCATACCCCCTGACTCCGCTATCCTTAAGAGCTCTATCCAGCTCTCTCTTGAATGTATTCAGAGAATTGGCCTCCACTGCCCTCTGAGGCAGAGAATTCCACAGATTCACAACTCTCTGACTGAAAAAGTTTTTCCTCATCTCTGTTCTAAATGGCCTACCCCTTATTCTTAAACTGTGGCCCCTGGTTCTGGACTCCCCCAACATTGGGGACATGTTTCCTGCCTCTAACGTGTCCAACCCCTTAATAATCTTATACGTTTCGATAAGATCCCCTCTCATCCTTCTAAATTCCAGTGTATACAAGCCTAGTCGCTCCAGTCTATCAACATATGACAGTCCCGCCATTCCGGGAATTAACCTAGTAAACCTACGCTGCACGCCCTCAATAGCAAGAATATCCTTCCTCAAATTTGGAGACCAAAACTGCACACAGTACTCCAGGTGCGGTCTCACTAGGGTCCTGTACAACTGCAGAAGGACCTCTTTGCTCCTATACTCAACTCCTCTTGTTATGAAGGCCAACATTCCATTGGCTTTCTTCACTGCCTGCTGTACCTGCAAATCGTATGGTATGGTCATGGAGTGATACCACACAGATGCACTTTAGCCCACTGGGTCCTCACTAACCATCAACCACACATTTACACTCATCTTACATTACAGGAAGGGAATGGAGGGTTTGGAAAAGATGCAAAAGAAGTTTACAAAAACACTGGAACAATGTGAGCAGCCATGATCGCATTGAATGGTGGTGCTGGCTCGAAGGGCCGAATGGCCTACTCCTGCACCTATTGTCTATTGCCACTGCTTGGATTGGTATTATTTAGTTTAGTTTAGTTTAGAGGTACAGCGCGGAAACAGGCCCTTCTGCTCACCGGGTCCGCGCCGACCAGCGATCCCCGCGCACTAACGCTATCCTACACACACACTGGGGACAATGTACAATTACACCAAGCCAATTAACCTGCAGGTCACGTTGAGAACGGACAAACTCCGTACAGAAAACGTACAAACTCCGTACAGAATTAGAGGGCATAGTATTACCTCGAAGGGACGGCACGGTGGCGCAGCGGTAGAGTTGCTGCCTTACAGCGCCAGAGGCCGGGGTTTGTCCTGACCACGGGTGCTGTCTGGATGGAGTTTGCACGTTCTCCCCGTGATCGCGTGGGTTTTCTCCGGGTGCTCCGGTTTCCTCCCGCACTCCAAAGACCTACAGGATTGCAGGTTTATTGGCTTCGGTAAAAATAGCTAATTGTCCCCCGTGTGGAAGACAGTGCTTACGATACGGGATGATCACTGGTCAGCGTGGGCTTGGTGGGCCGAAGGGCCTGTTTCCACGCTGTGTCTCTAAAGTCTAAAGAGAGGTTGAAGAAAACCCACGTGTGGTCACAGGGAGAATGTAGAAACTTCTTACAGCCAGTCAGGATCGAAGCCGGCTCTCTGGCGCGGTAAGGCATCAACTCTACTGCTGCACTATCGTGCTGCCATAAGGTCTACTGTGTGACCATGTTTGTTTGAAAGTCTTCTCTCAAAGTTCCGCTGTAAAAAAAAATCCCTTTTACAAATATTTCTCCATTTCGTTTTCGTTACTGGTGCTGTTCCTTCAAGGAAGCACGTTCCACAACCTGCTGCATTTCAACGCTATCTAGCCATCTCCTCTCCCATTCTGTTTCCAATTATCGTTAATCACCTTCCACCCCACCTGCCAGCGGATCCAACAAATCATCCGCCAACATTTCCGTCACCTACAACGGGACCCCACCACTGGCCATATCTTCCCATCCCCTCCCCTCTCTGCGTTCCGCAGAGACCGTTCCCTCCGTAACTCCCTGGTCCACTCGTCCCTTCCTACCCAAACCACCCCATCCCCGGGCACTTTCCCCTGCAACCGCACGAGATGCAACACCTGTCCCTTTACCTCCCCCCTCAACTCCATCCAAGGAACCAAACAGTCTTTCCAGGTGAGACAGAGGTTCACCTGCACCTCCTCCAACCTCATCTATTGCATCCGCTGCTCTAGATGTCAACTTATTTACATCGGCGAAACCAAGCGCAGGCTCGGCGATCGCTTCGCTCAACACCTGCTCTCGGTCCGCATTGGCCAAACTGGTCTCCCGGTGGCCGAGCACTTCAACTCCCCCTCCCACTCCCAGTCTGACCTTTCTGTCATGGGCCTCCTCCAGTGCCATAGTGAGGCCCACCGGAAATTGGAGGAACAGCACCTCATATTTCGCCTGCAGCCCAGTGGTATGAACATCGACTTCTCCCACTTTAGATAGTTCCTCTGTCCCTCTCTTCCCCTCCCCCTTCCCAGATCTCCCTCTATCTTCCTGTCTCCACCTATATCCTTCCTTTGTCCCGCCCCCCTGACATCAGTCTGAAGAAGGGTCTCGACCCAAAACGTCACCCATTCCTTCTCTCCTGAGATGCTGCCTGACCTGCTGAGTTACTCCAGCATTTTGTGAATAAATACCTTCGATTTGTACCAGCATCTGCAGTCATTGCCTTATACTATATGTCCTCTGATTCCCAATCCATTCACCGGTAGAAATAGCCTCTCCTCATTGTGTTCAGTTCTGGGCACCGTGTTATAGGAAAGATGTTGTCAAGGTGGAAAAGGTACAGAGAAGATTTTAAGAGGATGTTGCCAGGACTCGGCGGTCTGAGCTATAGGGAGAGGCTGAGTCGGCTGGGACTCTATTCCCTGGAGCGCAGGAGGATGAGGTGCGATCTTATAGAGGTGTACAAAATCATGAGAGGAATAGATCGGGTAGGCGCACGGAGTCTCTTGCCCAGAGTAGATGAATCGAGGACCAGAGAGCATAGGTTTAAGGTGAAGGGGGAAAGATTTAATAGGAATCTGAGGAGTAACATTTTCACACAAAGGGTGGTGGGTGTATGGAACAAGCTGTTTCTGAAAAGTTGGGATAGTCCCAGCCTCAACTACCTCCTCTGAGGTAGTTGAGGCTGGGACTATCCCAACTTTTCAGAAACAGTTAGACAGGAACATGGATAGGACAGGTTTGGAGGGATATGGACCAAACGCAGGCAAGTGGAACTAGTGCAGCTGGGACATTGTTGGCCGGCATGTGCAAGTTGGGCCGAAGGGCCTGTTTCCACACTGTCTCACTCTGTGACTCGATGACTCTATCCAGGTGATTCAAACTCTATTATTTCACCAATTGCGTTAAACCTCTCGAAGACCAGTGGTCCCAACGTCCCCAGGCTCTCCTGAGAGACAAAGCCAACAGGAGTTATTATTTAGAGGGCAGTCGTCTCCAAAGAAACCTTCCCGAACCCTTTCCACCACGACTACGTCCAACCTCAAGATCCATTAAGGGAGTTTTATGTCCGATGGGTCTGACATTCATCAACAAAGGGTTGAAACAAATAATTAGTTCCTTATTATACATTCACATTGCAGAATGCAGTAATCCATATAACACCATCACTCTGAGGACAAGCTTAATTAAAGAATCTTTTTTCAAATAATTTGATTCTTAATCAAGTGGTCTAAGACTTCAGCTTAATTTTCAGTAAAATTTAAATCAGCATTGGCATCTTGATTCTTTCCATATCCTTCTCCACAAACAAGAAATTAACAATTTGGCAGATTTTCAATAGCTCCTTAGATTTATTTAGTTTAGTTTTGCGATCGAGGGCGGAAACAGGCCCTTCGGCCCACCGAGTCCGTGCCGGCCAGCGATCCTCGCACACCAGCACTATCCTACGCACACCAGGGACAACTTACAATTTTTTACCGAAGCCAATTAAGCGACAGACTTGCACGCCTTTCGAGTGTGGGAGGAAACCAGAGCACCCGGGGAAAACCCACGCAGGTCACGGGGAGAACGTACAAACTCCGTATAGACAGCACCCGTAGTCAGGATTGAACCCGGGTCCCTGGTATAACAGTATAACTCTACCGCAGCAACTCTACTGCCGCGCCACCTTCCACCGCTGTTTGTCTAAGGTTTTTGGCACAATGCGAAAGCTACGTTTGCTTAGAAGGCATTCCAAGAGGTTTGGAGATACAGTGCGGAAACATGCCCTTCGGCCCACCGAGTCCACATCAACCAGCGATCCACACGTTAACAATACCCTGCACACACTAGGGACAAATCACATTTATACCAGGCCAAGTAACTTACAAGCCTGTACGTCTTTGGAGCGCGGGAGGAAACCGAAGATCTCAGATAAAACCCATGCAGGTAACGGGGAGAACGTACAAACTCCGTACAGACAGCGCCCATAGTCAGGATCGAACGCGGGTCTCCAGCGCTGTAAGTGCTGTAAGGCAGCAACTCTACCGCTGTGCCACTAATGTTGATGAATATTTGGTACTTCATCATTGAACAGATGATAACATGCTTGTAATGTTTCTGCTTATGGTTGGGTTGAAGATGGACCCAAAATGCTGGAGTAACTCAGCGGGTCAGGCAGCATCTCTGGGGAAAGTGGATAGGTGACTTTTTGGGTCGAGACCCTTCTTCAGACCGAGAGTCAGGGGAAAGGGAAAGAGAGGTATCGATGGCGATATAGAGAGTTATAGAACAAATAAATGAAAGATACGCAAAAAGCAGCGATGATCAGGGAAAGGTGGAGCCCACAATGGTCCATTGTTGGCTGTGGGCTAGGCGATAACGAGTTATACAGACAGTGAAACTCAACAGGGCGACAGTGAATGAATTGTGTAGGAAGGAACTGCAGATGCTGGCTTAAACCGAAAATAGACACAAAAAGCTGGAGTAACTCAGCGGGACAGGCAGCATCTCTGGAGAGGAGGAATGGGTAATGTTTGGGGTCGAGACCCTTCTTCAGACTGGGGTTGGGATAAGGGAAACGAGAGATATAGACGATGATGTGGAGAGATAAAGAACAATGAATGAAAGAGATGCAAAAACGTAACGATGATAAAGGAAACAGGCCATTGTTAGCTGTTTGTAGGGTGAAAACAAGAAGCTAGTGCCACTTGGGTGGGGGAGGGATAGAGAGAGAGGTAGAATGCCGGGGCTACCTGAAGTGAGAGAAATCAACATTCATACCACTGGGCTGTAAGCTGCCCGAGCGAAATTTGAGATGCTGTTTCTCCAATTTGCGTTTTGCCTCTTCTATCTTTGTCCCGCCCCCTCCCCTGACATCAGTCTGAAGAAGGGTCTCGACCAGAAACGTCACCCATTCCTTCTCTCCCGAGATGCTGCCTGACCCGCTGAGTTACTCCAGCATTTTGTGTCTACCTACGTTTAGTCTCACTCTGACAATGGAGAGTGAATGTATTGTTGGATTCAGTTGGGTGTGGAAATATTGGCTTGCATGGGGTTGGATTAACAATGGTTGTGATAGATTCTGATGGGGTTTTAATCTTTCAATCCATCCACCATCTCAAAAAATCTCTGCCCTGAGAAGTTTAATTTAGTTTAGTTTAGAGATACAGCACGGAAACAGGCCCTTCTGCCCATCGAGTTCACACTGACCATCGATCACCCATTCACATTAGTTCTGTTATTCTGCTTTCTCGTCCAAGTTCCACATCACATCTCCAAGTTTGCAGATGACACAAAGCTGGGTGGCAATGAGGATGCTATGAGGCTGCAGGGTGACTTGGATAGGTTGAGTGAGTGGGCAGAAGCATGGCAGATGCAGTCTAATGTGGATAAATGTGAGGTTATCCACTTTGGTGACAAGAACAGGAAAGGCAGATTATTATCTGAAAGGGAGGTGCAACGAGACCAGGGTATGCTTGAACATCAGTCACTGAAAGTAGGCATGCAGGTACTGCAGGCAATGAAGAAAGCTAATGGCATGTTGGCCTTCATTGCGAGAGGATTTGAGTTTAGGAGCAAGGAGGTCCTACTGCAGTTGTACAGGGCCCTGGTGAGACCTGGAAGGACCGTTCAGAAGCCTGATAACAGAGGGCGAGAAGCTGTGCCTGAGTCTGGTGGTGTGTGCTTTCAAGCTTCTGCACTTACTGCTGAACGGGAGCAGGGGGGGAAGAAAGAATGACCGGGGTGAGACAAGTCTCTGATTGTGTCCGCTGAAGCCTAGATGGAGTCAATGGTGGGGATTCTGGTCTGTCAGCGAGACAGCAATGCATGTTTTTTTGTTTTTTAAAAATTTCTTAAATTGGCGGACTTGGCTTAAATAGCCTTTGATTGATTAATAGGGTTGGCACAGTGGCACAACAGGGAGTCAGCACGGTGGCACAGCGGTAGAGCTGCTGCCTCACAGCGCCAGAGACCCGGGTTCGATCCTGACCACGGGTGCTGTCTCAACGGAGTATGTACCTTCCCCCCGTGACCACAGGGGCTTTCTCCGGGTGCTCCGGTTTCCTCCCACGCTCCAAAGATACGCAGGTTTGTAGATTAACTGACTTCGGTAAAATTGTAAATTGGTGCCTGGCGTGTAGGTATCGTGCCAGTGTACAGGGTGATCGCTGGCCATCGCGGACTCGGTGGGCCGAACCGCATCTCTAAAGTCTAAAGACTAATGTCTAAAGCCGAACGTTATTCCTCACCTAAAATATTTCTCTTTTTATTTGCTCTTCAGACTCTGAACAAGAACAATTTGATTCCTGATGACAGAAGCAACTATTTCTCCTCCCTACAACAGACAAATGTGTACACCACGACATATTATCCTACGAGCCTGAATAAGTATGACTACAGGCCTGATTCTTCACCTGGACGAAACCTACACATAACTACCTAACTCCCGCAGAGACGGTGCTTTGAATTGAACCAGGACTGACCTCTGCAAGCAAACCATAATCATAGCAATGCTCATAAACGCGGTCGCATCAGCAAAATCACGGATCAAACTTTCTTGAGGTCCCCTTCGTTGACGATTTGCACTCCTTCAAGATCCACAGTCCAGACCCTCGAAACTTGCTTAAGACTTCTGAGAAAACCAGGACTTTAAGGAGCAATGGATTTTTAAATATATATATATATATATAGACTCACGGACGACGAGATATAATTTGTTTCCGACAGGAAATTACTCAACGCAGCTGGGAAAATGGCCGCCACCATTGTCGAACTATACAAAGGTTGCCGCGGCAACGCGTCATCCCTCTCGCTTCCTCCATCTCCCTGTGAAACTGTAGATTTGCTCTCCGAGATTAATTGGTATTTCAGAAAATGATACTTTGAGAATGTAACTGTAGGAAAGAGAACGTGGAAATAGTCCCTCCAAACCGAGAGGGGGGGGGGGGGGGAAAAAATGACATTATTTTTTTTATTAATCAAAAAGGTTTTTTTTTCTCTTCCCCCACTTTTCAGTGTTTCTTTTCAGTTGGACGTTCTGGGGAGACTAATAGTAGCAAAAAAAAAGAAAAACATAGTCTTACATACTGTATGTAGCATTTGCAGTGTAGAAGTGGGGGGGGGGGTGGGGTTTAGCCCAAAATGTCCAAACCAGTGTTTATGTTATCAGTGTCCTTCTGCATTTCATCTCTTCCATTGCTAGGACCACCTCCTTGATTTTAATCTGACCCGTTGCTTGTAATGTGTCCCCCTGTTCCCTCTCATTCCTTCCCTTTCCTCATCCTCTCTTGACGACGAGTTAAAATGTGAAATGCTTTGTTTTTGATAGGGAAGTCACTTGATTAATAACCACCCTGTAAAATGTGTTTGGTTTGGCTTTTGGGAGGCAGGAAAGAGAAGGGTTAACATTCAGAAGGACAAAGCCAACATTTATTTTTTGTTTTTTTGTTGACCAGGGACTTGTAGCAAAAATCAATTTATACCATCGGAAATTAATTGGATGGCATTCTTGTGAGATATTTAAAGCAACTGTATTTTTTTTCTGTTGTACAATTGATGGATCAAACACGCTTTTTACAAAGAAAATTAATCCCTGTGCTTGGTTTATTTGAGAGGGGACGGGAATGGTACAGCATCCACGCTTGTCTGTACGGAGTTTGTACGTTCTCCCCGTGACCCGCGTGGGTTTTCTCTGAGATCTCCGGTTTCCTACCACACTTATGAGACGTATATGTTTGTGGGTTAATTGGCGTGGTATAAATGTAAATTATCCCTACTGTGTGTAGGGAGGGAAGTGTTAGTGTGCGGGGATCGCTGGTCGGTGCGGACACGGTGGGCCGAAGGGCCTGTTTCCCCGCTGCATCACTAGATTGATCCCTGGGATGGCGGGACTGTCATATGAGGTAAGATTGAAAAGACTAGGCTTGGATTCACTGGAATTTAGAAGGACGAGAGGGGATCTTATAGAGACGTATAAAATTATAAAAGGACTGGACAAGCTAGATGCAGGAAAAATGTTCCCAATGTTGGGGGGGGGATCCAGAACCAGGGGCCACAGTCTTAGAATAAAGGGGAGGCCATTTAAAACTGAGGTGAGAAGGAACCTTTGCACCCAGAGAGTTGTGAATTAGTGGAATTTTCTGCCACAGAGGGCAGTGGAGGCCAAATCACTGGATGAATTTAAGAGAGAGTTAGATAGAGCTCTGGGGGATAGTGGAATCAAGGGATATGGGGAGAAGTTGGGCACAAGTTACTGATTGTGGATGATCACAATGAATGGCGGTGCTGGCTCGAAGGGCCGAATGGCCTCCTCCTGCACCTATTTTCTATGTTTTATATGTTTCTATCTCGAAACTAAACCAAACTAAAACCGAGAATGAGGCCATGCAGACCAACACAGTTATGCTAGTTCACGGAAAGATCTATCCAATTAATCCTGCTCTCCGCACTCTTTCCTCAACACTGAAGGTGTTCCCTTCTCAGGTGTTTTTCACAAAGTTCCACTGTTGAATATGACAATGTAGTATGAAAGAAATGTCTTTAGTGCTCTTTATTTTTATTTTTACTTTTTCTTTGGTTTGAGAGATACAGTGTGGAAACAGGCGCTGTGGCCTACCAAGTACACCAGTTCTATCCTACGCATTCTTTTTCTATAGAAGCCAGTAAATCTACAAGCCCGCACGTCTGTGGGATATGGGAAGAAACCAGAGCACCCGGAGAAAACCCACGTGATCACAGGGAGAACTCGGTGCAAACTACGTACACCGTGGTCACGATCGAACCCAGGCCCCCGGTGATGCAAGGCAGCAGCTCTACCCGCTGCGCTAATGTGCCACCCCCTAATTGTAGATATCTGGTAGATAAGACACAAAAAAGCTGGAGTAACCAAGTGGGAAAGTCAGCATCTCTGGAGAGAAGGAATGGGTGACGTTTGGGGTCAATAGACAATAGACAATAGGTGCAGGAGGAGGCCATTCGGCCCTTCGAGCCAGCACCGCCATTCAATGTGATCATGGCTGATCATTCTCAATCAGTGCCCCGTTCCTGCCTTCTCCCCATACCCCCTGACTCCGCTATCCTTAAGAGCTCTATCTAGCTCTCTCTTGAATGCATTCTCTCTTGAGAATTGAGGCAGAGAAGTCCACAGATTCACAACTCTCTGACTGAAAAAGTTTTTCCTCATCTCAGTTCTAAATGGCCTGTGGCCCCTGGTTCTGGACTCCCCCAACATTGGGAACATGTTTCCTGCCTCTAACGTGTCCAACCCCTTAATAATCTTATACATATCGATAAGATCCCCTCTCATCCTTCTAAATTCCAGTGTATACAAACCTAGTCGCTCCAGTCTTTCAACATATGACAGTCCCGCCATTCCGGGAATTAACCTAGTAAACCTACGCTGCACGCCCTCAATAGCAAGAATATCCTTCCTCAAATTTGGAGACCAAAACTGCACACAGTACTCCAGGTGCGGTCTCACTAGGGCCTTGTACAACTGCAGAAGGACCTCTTTGCTCCTATACTCAACTCCTCTTGTTTCCTGCCTCTAACGTGTCCAACCCCTTAATAATCTTATATGTTTTGATAAGATCTCCTCTCATCCTTCTAAATTCCAGTGTAAACAAGCCTAGTCGCTCCAGTCTTTCAACATAGATCGAGACCCTGCTTGAGACTGGTTGGGTATCAGGGAAACGAGAGATACAGACGATGATGTGGAGAGATAAAGAACAATGAATGAAAGACATGCAAAGAAGTAACAATGATAAAAGAAACAGGCCATTGTTGGCCGTTTGTAGGGTGAAAACGAGAAGCTGGTGCGACTTGGGTGGGGGAGGGATAGAGAGAGGGAAGGAATGCCGGGGCTACCTGAAGAGAGAGAAATCAATATTCATACCACTGGGCTGTAAGCCGCCCAAGCCAAATATATGAGATGCAGTCCCTCCAATTTGCATTTAGCCTCACTCTGACAATGGAGGAGACCTAGGACAGAAAGGTCCGTGTGTGAATGGGAAGGAGAATTCAAGTGTCCGGCAACCGGGAGATCAGGCGGGCTGAGCGAAGGTGTCCCGCAAAACGATCGGCCAGCCTGCGTTTGGTCTCGCCGATGTGTAAGAGTCCACATCTTGAACAACGGTTGCCGGAGGATGAGGTTGGAGGAGGTGCAAGTGAGCTGCACGGTGGCGCAGCGATAGAGTTGCTGCCTTAGAGCAAATGCAGCGCCAGAGACCCAGGTTCGATCCTGACTACGGGTGCTGTACTGTACGGAGTTTGCACGTTCTCCCCGTGACCTGCGTGGGTTTTCTCCGAGATCTTCGGTTTCCTCCCACACTCCAAAGACGTACAGGTATGTAGGTTAATTGGCTGGGCAAATGTAAAAATTGTCCCTAGTGGGTGTAGGATAGTGTTAATGTGCGGGGATCGCTGGGCGGCGCGGACACGGTGGGCCGAAGGGCCTGTTTCCGCGCTGTATCTCTAAATCTAAATCTAAAATCTAACCTGAAAGGACCGTCGAGGTCCCTGGACAGAGTCGAGGGAGGAGGTTATAGGGACATGGCTGGTTACTTAAAGCCCCAATTGCCGTGAGTTTGCCATTGCGCTCATTTTAAGCGGAGAAGATAAACTCCGAGCATCATTTAAAAGAAACGTTTGCAGCTACTTTAAGGGCAAGTACAATTAATTCAATATTGGATTGCAATCCTGGGTTGGAAAGGTCAGATTGGCTTCCTGCTTGTATTCCCAGAATCTTCTTTAGCAATTTGGAGCCCGCTGCCTGCGGGGGAGGGGGAAGCAGAGTTAACCCGGGTTTTCCAAAAGGGAATTAAATAGGCATCTGGGTTGGGAGGTGTGGAAGATTAGTGTAGTACATTGTCACCTGTACCGAGACACAGCAAAAAGCTTTTGGCCGCGTGCTAACCAGTCAGCGGTAAGTCAACACATGAGTTAAATCGAGCCATTTAGCAAATCGAGCAAAGCGGCACGGTGGCGCAGCGGTAGAGTTGCTGCCTTACAGCGAATGCAGCGCCGGAGACTCAGGTTCGATCCTGACTACGGGCGCCGTCTGTACGGAGTTTGTACGTTCTCCCCGTGACCTGCGTGGGTTTTCTCCCCGAGATCTTCTGTTTCCTCCCACACTCCAAAGACGTACAGGTATGTAGGTTAATTGATTGGGTAATATGTAAAATTTGTCCCTAGTGGGTGTAGGATAGTGTTAATGTGCGGGGATCGCTTGGCGGCGCGGACTCGGTGGGCCGAAGGGCCTATTTCCGCACTGTATCTCTAAATCAAAAATCAAATTTACAGTGCACAGATACACGACAGGGGAATAACGTTCAGTGCAAGTTAAAGCCAGCAAAGTCCGATCAAGGATAGGCCAAGAGACACCGATGAGGTAGATAGTAGTTCAACACTGCTCTCTGGATGTGGTGGGATGGTTCAGTCGCCTGAATTTGCGGGGCTTTGAAAGTAGAAATAGATTAGGGAAATGCAACCACAGAGACCATAAATTCAATGTGCTGATTCAGGGGCGGCTCGGCGACACAGCGGTAGAGTTGCTGCCTCACAGCGCCAGAGCGCCTACGGGCGCTGCCTGTACAGAGCTTGCACGTTCTCCCTGTGACCGCGTTTTGTCCGGGTGCTCCGGTTTCCTCCCACAACCCAATGACGTGCAGGCTTGTAGGTTAATTGGCCTCCGTAAATTTCCCCGGGGTGTGTGGGCGATCGATGGTCGGCGTGGAATCAGTGGGCCGAAGGGCCTGTTTCCACGCTGCATCTGGTTTGGTTTCGTTTAGAGATATAGCACGGAAACAGGCCCTTCGACCCATGGAGTCTGCGCCGACCGGCGATCCCCACACACTAGCACTATCCTACACACACTGGGGACACAAGACAATAGACACTAGACAATAGGTGCAGGAGTAGGCCATTCGGCCCTTCGAGCCAGCACCGCCATTCAATGTGATCATGGCTGATCATTCTCAATTAACAATTAACAATTTTACCGAAGCCAATTACCCTACAAACCTGCACGTCTTTGGAATGTGGGAGGAAAATGGAGCACCCGGAGAAAGTCCACGCAGGTCACGGAGAGAACGTACAAACTCCATACAGACAGCACCCATGGTCAGGATCAAACCTGGGTCTCTGGCGCTGTGAGGCAGCAACTAAACAATGAATGATCTCCTCTAGCATAACAATTCAGTGATTTTATTGTTCAACTATTATGGCCTCCAAGATTAATTATCTTTGATATTAGCAAACTACTGAACCAACAAGACAGACACAAAATGTTGGAGTAACCCAGCGGGACAGGCAGCATCCCTGGAGAGAAGGAATTGGTGACGTTTCGGGTCAAACACCTTTCCCTCCCGAGATGCTGCCTGCCCCGCTGAGTTACTCCGGCATTTTGTGTCTATCTTCGGTGTAAACCAGCATCTGCAGTTCCTTCCTACGCATCCTGAACCAATAATCCAGAAAGCATCATGTGGCAATGGTTCCCAGTTTAATGCACCGTTGTTCATTCTCTGCCTCAGAAGGCAGTGGAGGCCAATTCTCTGAATGCATTCAAGAAAGAGCTAGATAGAGCTCTTAAGGATAGCGGAGTCAGGGGGTATGGGGAGAAGGCAGGAACAGGGTACAGATTGAGAATGATCAGCCATGATCACATTGAATGGTGGTGCTGGCTTGAAGGGCCGATTAGCCTACTCCTGCACCTATTGTCTATTGTCTATTGTCTATTGTGAACCTACAAGCCTGTACGTCTTTGGAAAGTGGGAGGAATCTGGAGCACCCGGAGAAAACACACGCAGCTCGAAGGGCCGAATGGCCTCCTCCTGCACCTATTGTCTATTGTCTATTGTTCCTTGATGTGAAGGCTTGGGCTGGCTGTGTTTGGAAGATCTAAGTCACTGCTTCACCCATTGCTCCAGTGGAATGAGCCCCTTGCTGCTTGAAGAAGGGTCTCGACCCGAAACGTCACCCATTCCTTCGCTCCAGAGATGCTGCCTGACCCGCTGAGTTACTCCAGCATTTTGTGATACCTCTTGCTGCTTGAGATGCCCAAGTTGTTCTCGGATGAAAAACTGTACACAGGAATATACATCCTCTTTAACACTGCGAACACATTACATATACGCGTTCTGTGTTTAGATTTTTAGATTTAGAGATACAGCGCGGAAACAGGCCCTTCGACCCACCGAGTCCGCGCCGCCCAGCGATCCCCGCACATTAACACTACCCTATACACACTAGGGACAATTTTACATTTACCCAGTCAATTAACCTACAAACCTGTACGTCTTTGGAGTGTGGGAGGAAACCGAAGATCTCGGAGAAAACCCACGCAGGTCACGAGGAGAACGTACAAACTCCGTACAGACGGCGCCCGTAGTCAGGATCGAACCTGAGTCTCCGGCGCTGCATTCGCTGTAAGGCAGCAACTCTACCGCTGCGCCACCGTGCCGCACTTTATTTCTTTCATAGAGTCATGGATAATAGACAATAGAGCACATAATCAGAGATTTCATAGCATATCTATGGTGACCATTAAATGAATTGAAGTGAATTGAAAAATACAGCATGGAAACAGGCCCTTCGGCCCACCAACGAAACTAAATACACAAGAGGTGGTTAAAAGCTAACTCCATTGGTGTGTCGCGAGTCATGTAGAGTTTATGATACAGTGTGGAAACAGGCCTCTCGGCCCAACTCGCCCTCACCGGCCAACAATGTCCCAGCTACACTAGTCCCACTTGCCTGCGCTTGGTCCATATCCCTCCAAACCTGTCCTATCTATGTACCTGCCTAACTGGTTCATAAACGATGGGATAGTCCCAGTCTCAATACCTCCTGTGGCAGCTTGTTCCATACACCCATCACTCTTTGTGTGAAAAAATTACCCCTCGGATTCCTATTAAATCTTTTCCCTTTCACCTTGAACCCATGTCCTCTGGTCCTCTGGGCAAGAGACTGTGTGCATCTACCTGATCTATTCCTCTCATGTTTTTGTACACCTCTATTTACTATGTTTCTATGTAACTGTAACATGACCACCTCCCAACTTCTATACTCAATACTCTGACTGATGAAGGCCAAAGTGCTTGAGTAAAGTATAATTTTTTAAAGATGTCACTAAAATTCTTGATAATCGTGACTCGGATGCAGCTCATTTCTGTGACATTCCTGAACAAGTCATTGGCTTGAAGGAAGCTGGGTGTGGCCAGGCCTGATGCAGCTACACTTTGCAACTTGTGAAGTCAAATCTGTTGCCTCTTCACCAATACTGTGAGAACCTGGATTGTTGGTCAGCACGGGCTCGGTGGGCCGAATGGTCTGTTTCCATGCTGTATCTCTAAAGGGTCTGAGCTGTCGGGAGAGGTTGAGCAGGATGGGACTCTATTCTCTGGAGCGCAGGAGGATAGAAACATAGAAACATAGAAAATAGGCGCAGGAGTAGGCCATTCGGCCCTTCGAGCCTGCACCGCCATTCAATGTGATCATGGCTGATCATCCAGCTCAGTAACCTGTACCTGCCTTCTCTCCATACCCCCCTGATCCCTTTAGCCACAAGGGCCACATCTAACTCCCTCTAAAATATAGCCAATGAACTGGCCTCAACTACCTTCTGTGGCAGAGAATTCCACAGACTCACCACTCTCTGTGGATGAGGAGTGATCTTATAGAGGGTGCTGCACCAATGCAGGAGAGGTTTGGGCCCAGCGGGTCCTTTTGGTCTAGTAATCCTCCTAAACCTTTCCCATCCATGTACCTGTCCAAATGTCATGGCAACATTGTTATAGTACCTACCTCAATTGTTGTTATAGTACCTACCTCCATTACTTCCTTTGGCAGCTCGTTTCATATACCCACCACCCTCTGTGTGAAGGGAGGAACTGCAGATGCTGGTTTACACTGAAGATAGACACACAACGCTGGAGTAACTCAGCGGGGCAGGCAGCATCTCTGGAGAGAAGGGATGGGTGACGTTTCGGGTCTGAAGAAGGGTTTTGGTTTAATATTGTCATGTACTCTGTATACAGAGATAGCTTTTGTTTAGCAAGCTATCCAAAAAAATCAGATAATACTGCCTCAGTTTTAAACGGCCTCCCCTTATCTAAATAAATCAGATAACAATCACATAATTAGTGACAGCTTTAAAAAATTATACTTTACTCAAGAGCACTTTGGCCTTCATCAGTCAGAGTATTGAGTATAGAAGTTGGGAGGTCATAAGACCAGCATCTGACTTAGTTTAGTTTGGTTTAGTTTATTGTCACGTGTACCGAGGTACAGTGAAAAGCTTTTGTTGCGTGCTATCCAGTTAGCGGAAAGACTAGAAATGATTACAATCAAGCCATCCACAGTATACAGATTCAGGATAAAGGGAATAACGTTTAGTCACAGAGTCATGGAGTCAGAGAGTGATACAGTGTGGAAACAGGCCCTTCGGCCCAACTTGACCGCACCGGCCGACGTGTCCCAGCTACGCTAGTCCCACCTGCCTGCGTTTGGTCCATATTCCTCTATAAGATCACCCCTCATCCTCCTGCGCTCCAAGGAATAAACACCCAGCCTACTTGACCTCTCCCTCTAGCTCACAGCCTCTAGTCCTGGCAACATTCTCGTAAATCTTCTCTGTACCCTTTCCAGCTTGACAACATTTTTCCTATAACATGGTGCCCAGAACTGAAAATAATACTCTAAATGCAGCCTCACCAACGTCTTACACAACTGCAACATGACCTCCTAACTTCTATACTCAATACTGTGACTGATGAAGGCCAATGTGCCCAAAGCCTTATTGACCACCCTATCTACCTGCAACTCGACCATCAAGGATCCATGCACCTGCACTCCTCAATCACTCTGCTCTACAACACTCCCCAGAGCCCTACCAAACACTGTGTAGGTCCTGCCCATGTTAGACTTCCAAAAAATGCAACACCTCACACTTTTCTGTATTAAATTCCATCAACCATTCCTCCGCCCACCTGGCCAATCGATCCAGATCCTGCTGCAATCTTTCACAACCATCTTCACTATCTGCAAAACCACTCACTTTTGTATCATCGGCAAACTTGCTAATCTTACCATGGAAGTTCTCATCCAAATCATTGATGTAGATGTCAAACAGTAACGGGCTTACGGAATTTACGACTAGGCTTGTATACACTGGAATTTAGAAGGATGAGAGGAGATCTTATCGAAACGTATAAGATTATTAAGGGGTTGGACACGTTAGAGGCAGGAAACATGTTCCCAATGTTGGGGGAGTACAGAACAAGGGGCCACAGTTTAAGAATAAGGGGTAGGCCATTTAGAACTGAGATGAGGAAAAACGTTTTCAGTCAGAGAGTTGTGAATCTGTGGAATTCTCTGCCTCAGAAGGCAGTGGAGGCCAATTCTCTGAATGCATTCAAGAGAGAGCGAGATAGCGCTCTTAAGGATAGCGGAGTCAGGGGGTATGGGGAGAAGGCAGGAACGTGGTACTGATTGAGAATGATCAGCCATCATCACATTGAATCGAAGGGCTCGAAGGGCCGAATGGCCTCCTCCTGCACCTATTGTCTATTGTCTATTGTCTATTGGGCCCAGCACCGAACCCTGAGGCACACCACAATTCACCGGCCTCCAGTCCGAGAAGCAACCTTCCACCATTACCCTCTGCTCCCTTCCGTGGAGCCAATTTCCTATCCATTCAGCTATCTCTCCTTGGATCCCATGCGATCTAACCTTCCAGAGCAGCCTGCCATGTGGAATGTTTTGCTGAAGTCCATGTACACAACATCTACAGCTCTGCCCTCATCGACCTCTTTGGTCACATCTTCAAAAAATTAGTGCAAGATAAAGTCCAATAAAGTTTGATTGAAGGTCGGAGGGTCTCCAATGAGGTAGATGGCAGGTCACGATCGCACTCTAGTTGGCGGTGGGATAGTTCAGTTGCCCCGACAACAACTGGGAAGAAACTGCCCCTGAATCTGGAGGTGTGCGCTTTTACACTTCTGTGAAAGGCAAATCATGCCTGACGAATCTTATAGAATTTTTCGAGGATGTAACTAGTAGAGTGGATAAGGGAGAACCAGTCGATGTGTTATATCTGGACTTTCAGAAGGCCTTCGACAAGGTCCCACATAGGAGATTGGTGTACAAACTTAAAGCACACGGTATTGGGGGTTCAGTGTTGAGGTGGATAGAGAATTGGTTGGCGGACAGGAAGCAAAGAGTAGGAATAAACGGGTCCTTTTCGGAATGGCAGGCAGTGACTAGTGGGGTACCGCAAGGCTCAGTGCTGGGACCCCAGTTATTTACAATATATATTAATGATTTGGACGAGGGAATTGAATGCAACATCTCTAAGTTTGCGGATGACACGAAGCTGGGTGGCAGTCTTAGCTGCGAGGAGGATGCTAGGAGGCTGCAGAGTGACTTGGATAGATTAGGCGAGTGGGCAAATGCACGGCAGATGCAATATAATGTGGATAAATGTGAGGTTATCCACTTTGGCGGCATGAACAGGAAAGCAGAGTATTACCTGAATGGTGACCGATTAGGAAAAGGGGAGATGCAACGTGACCTGGGTGTCATGGTTCACCAGTCATTGAAAGCAAGCGTGCAGGTGCAGCAGGCAGTGAAGAAAGCGAATGGTATGTTAGCATTCATAGCAAGAGGATTTGAGTATAGGAGCAGGGAGGTTCTGCTGCAGTTGTACAGGGCCTTGGTGAGACCGCACCTGGAGTATTGTGTACAGTTTTGGTCTCCTAATCTGAGGAAAGACATTCTAGCCTTAGAGGGACTACAGAGAAGGTTCACCAGATTGATCCCTGGGATGGCAGGACTTTCATATGAAGAAAGACTGGATAGACTAGGCTTATACTCGCTGGAATTTAGAAGACTGAGGGGGGATCTTATAGAAACATATAAAATTCTTAAGGGGTTGGAGAGGCTAGATGCGGGAAGATTGTTCCTGATGTTGGGGAAGTCCAGAACCAGGGATCACAGCTTAAGGATAAGGGGGAAGTCTTTTAGGACCGAGATGAGAAAACATTTCTTCACACAGAGAGTGGTGAGTCTGTGGAATTCTCTGCCACAGAAGGTAGTTGAGGCCAGTTCATTGGCTATATTTAAGAGGGAGTTAGATGTGGCCCTTGTGGCTAAAGGGATCAGGTGGTGTGGAGAGAAGGCAGGTACAGGTTACTGAGCTGGATGATCAGCCATGATCATATTGAATGGCGGTGCAGGCTCGAAGGGCCGAATGGCCTACTCCTGCACCTATTTTCTATGTTTCTATGTACCTCTTGCCTGATGGGAGAGGGGGAGGAGAGGGAGTTCACCCTAGTTTGTGGAAGGGCCGTTCAGAAGCCTGATAACCGAGGGGAAGAAGCTGTCCCTGAGTCTGGTGGTGCGTGCTTTCAAGCTTCTGTGCCTTCTTCCAAGTCTGCTGTAATGTTTCTCGCAGACGTTTAAACATTTAACAGAAACAACTCCCGACTTGCGTGCACACCACCGAGCCAGATGACAGCACTCCCTTCGGGAACCTTGCAGCTGTTCAGTTTGCACAAGTGAAGAAAAACAACAAAACAATTAAAAGATAAAAGCTGGGTGTGGACATTACCGGGCAACAGAGAGGCTTTGAAAGTGGAAGAACATATAACGTAGAGCAGTACAGCACAGGAACAGGTCCTTTGGCCCACGATGTCCGTGCCGAACATGATGCCAAGTTTAACTAATCTCCCCTGCCTGCACCTGGTCCATACCCCACCATTCTCTGCATGTCCATGTGCTTTTTAAAAGCCTTTTAAATGCCACTATCGTATCTACCTCCACCATAGGGCTGCCAACTGGCCTGCATTAGCCGGGACATCCTGTATTTTGGCTCGTCCCGTACGGGACCGCCCTTGGCCTGGGGGGCGTTGTAGGCCTGGGCGCTGCAGGCCCGGACAGTGTAGGCCCGGACAGTGTAGTAGGAAAAAAACTGCAGATGCTGGTTAAAATCCGTGCCTACCTTCCGGACAGTGTGGGTGTGGACAGTGTAGGCCCGGAGGCCCGGGCGCCGCCTAACGGGGGTTGCGTAGCAACCCGCCTACCGGCCCGGGCGGCCGCCATTGGTGGAGCCGGATCACGTGGCCGCTGGCTGGGTGAGGTCACGTGGGGCGCTGGGGCCGTGATGTCACCTTGTCCCATATTTGGGAGTGAGATAGTTGGCAACCACTACTCCACCACCACCCCTGGCAGAGCGCGTTCCAGGCACCCACCACCTTCTGTGTAAAAAAATGTGCTCTGCACACCTTTAAACTTTGCAGCTCTCACCTTAAAGCTTTGCCCTCTAATCCTTGACATTTCCACCCTGAACAAAAAAAGACTGTGACTGTCTACTCTAATGAAGAGGGGATGCTAATCATGCGTGCGTAGAATGGTTGCATTTCCACGACTTTAATGGGGATCCATTTCATTCAGCACAGTTGATAGGTGGACTGTGGTTTGATGCTAAAGTCTTATAGAAGATAAATGTCCCAAAGGTTCAATTGTACTCTTAATTCTCACACAAGCTAACGCATGGTGAAATTCTTGTCTTACTTACAGTCCAGTTTAGTTTAGTTTAGTTTATTGTCACGTGTACCGAGGTACAGTGAAAAGCTTTTTTTTGCGTGCTAACCAGTCAGCAGAAAGACAATGCATGGTTGTCGTATAAAATTATAAAAGGACTGACAATAGACAATAGACAATAGGTGCAGGAGTAGGCCATTCAGCCCTTCGAGCCAGCACCGCCATTCAATGCGATCATGGCTGATCACTCTCAATCAGTACCCCGTTCCTGCCTTCTCCCCATACCCCCTCACTCCGCTATCCTTAAGAGCTCTATCCAGCTCTCTCTGGACAAGCTAGATGCAGGAAAACTTTTTCCCAATGTTGGGGGAGTCCAGAACCAGGGGCCACAGTCCAAGAATAAAGGGGAAGCCATTTAAAACTGTGATGAGAAAAAAACTTTTTCACCCAGAGAGTTGTGAATTTGTGGAATTCACAACTAGAGGCCAATTCACTGGATGAGAGTTAGATAGAGCTCTAGGGGCTAGCGGAATCAAGGGATATGGGAAGAAGGCAGGCACGGGTTACTGATTGTTGATGATCAGCCATGATCGCAATGAATGGAGGTGCTGGCTCGAAGAGTCAAATGGCCTCTTCCTGCACCTATTTTCTATGTTTCTATGTTTCTATGTTTCTATGATTACAATCGAGCCATTCAGATACATGATAAGGGAATAATGTTTAGTGCAAGGTAAAGCCAGCAAAGTCCAATCAAGGATAGTCCTAGGGTCACCAATGAGTTCGCTAGTAGTTCAGCACAGCTCTCTGCTTGTGGTCGGATGGTTCAGTTGCCTGATAACTGCTGGGAGGAAACTATCCATGAATCTGGAGGTGTGCGATTTCAGGTGTTTTCAGTCCAGTAGAGTATCGCCATACCTAAGCAGATCCCCGATTAGCAAAGTGTATAGAAATAGTCCTCTGATCCCGCATGCAAGATGGCGCCATGTTTGGAAGCCATTTTCCAAGTCCAGTCCGCGCTCTAGTTCTCAGGGGCGGTGGGCGATCCAGGCGAGGTCCAGGCTGCTGTGGGGCCTCCAGCCGTCGCCTTCCTTGGCCGCCGTGTCCCTCTCCTCTCCTCGCCCGTCCACCTTTGTGCCCTGGCCAGATCCCGGTCCACTCTCCTCTCCTCTCCTTCCGACCTCGTTCCTCGCCCGTCACGTCCTTCGTCGTTACCAGCTCAATCCTCTCCGATCTCTCTGGGGGACGTGCAAGGGCCGGCTCGGTGGCCCCCCCTGCAGGCCGCGGCGCTCTAGTAGCACGCTCACGTGATCCCTTGCTGGAAGACAAGAGCATTGAAGTAAGTGCAGTCATTTGTTCTGCATTGCGCGTTTATTCCAATTACTCACAACAATGTCGGCACAATTGGGCATCACGGTGGCGCAGATGTAGAGTTGCTGCCTCACAGCGCCTGAGATCCGGGTTCGATCCTGACCACGGGTGCTGTCTGTACGGAGTTTGTACATTCTCCCCCTAACTCAAATTTCACTGTAACTTAATTGGGACATGTGACAAAAAATTGATCTTGAAATCTTGAAATCTTGAAATCTTGAAATCTTGAAATCTTGAAATCTTGAAATCTTGAAATCTTGAAATCTTGAAATCGTGAAATCGTGAAATCTTGAAATCTTGAAATCTTGAAATCTTGAAATCTTGAAATCTTGAAATCTTGAAATCTTGACCTGCGTGGGTTTTCTCCGGCTTCCTCCCACACTCTAAAGACGTACAGGTTTGTAGGTTAATTGGCTTCAGTATAATTGAAATTGTCCCCAGTGAGTGTAGGATAGTGTGCGGGGATCGCTGGTCAGCACGGAATTGGTAGGCCGAAGGGCCTGTATCCGTGCTGTATCTCCAAGCTAAGCTAATCTAAACTAAACTTTAACACCCTCTATAACACTCAATGACTCTGCAGCATGCTATCCCTCCTCCCTTCGTACGAAACAGAGCCCTGAATAAAGAATGTGGGTGTTGTATTAGGATTTAAAATTCCAGAGAGAGTCTTCATCGTCTGAATGTCCCCGCACTGCCAGCAGCTGAGGTCATTATGTGTCAGAAGGAGCTGCAGATGCTGGTTCAAACCAAAGATAAACACAAAATGCCGGAGTAACTCAGCGGGACAGGCAGCATCTCTGGAAAGGAAGGAACGGCTGGCGTTTTGGGTCGAGACCCTTCTTCAGACTGATCAGTCTGAAGAAGGGTCTCGACCCGAAACGTCACCCATTCCTTCTCTCCAGAGATGCTGCCTGACCCGCTGAGTTACTCCAGCATTGTGTGTCTACAGCTGAGTTCATCATCAACATGGTAATAGACAATAAGTGCAGGAGTAGGCCATTCGGCCCTTCGAGCCAGCACCGCCATTCAATGTGATCATGGCTGATCATCCACAATCAGTACCCCGTTCCTGCCTTCTCTCCATACCCCCTGACTCCGCTATCCTTAAGAGCTCTGTCTGGCTCTCTCTTGAATGCATTCAGAGAATTGGCCTGCACTGCCTTCTGCGGCAGAGAATTCCATAGATTCACAACTCTCTGACTGAAAACGTTTTTCCTCATCTCCGTTCCTAAATGGCCTACCCCTTATTCTTAAACTGTTAATTCCGGGAATTAACCTAGTAAACCTACGCTGCACGCCCTCAATAGCAAGAATATCCTTCCTCAAATTTGGAGACCAAAACTGCACACAGTACTCCAGGTGCGGTCTCTCTAGGGCCCTGTACAACTGCAGAAGGACCTCTTTGCTCCTATAGTTGGGGCAATTTCAATGTTGTCATCTGGAGGCTAAACTCTTTCCAAACATGTTTTTTCTTCTTAAAATGACGGCGTGGCTGTTGTTTCCTCCGCATCTGGATCGCCTGTTCCCTGTTGTTGAGACTTTAACTCAACTTGGCCTCAACATGGAATAAAGACCAGTACAGCTGGAGCTCGTGAGGATGCAGTGTGTGTGTGTGTGTGTGGTACACTGGTATTGGTGTATTACAGTGAAAGACTTGTTAGTGTTATCATGCTGTAATATTAAGGCATCACTGTGGGTGGCACAGCGGCAGAGTTGCTGCCTTACAGCGCCACCCGGGTTCAGTTTAGAGATTATGGCGAGGAAACAGGCCCTTCGGCCCACCGAGTCCGCGCAGACCAGCGAGTCTCCCCGTGACCGCCTGGGTTTTCTCAGAGATCTCCGGTTTCCTCCCAAACTCCAAAGACGTACAGGTTTGTAGGTTAACAAGCATGGTCCACAAATGTAAATTGCCCCTAGTGTGTGCAGGATAGTGTAAGTGTGCGGGGATCGCTGGGTCGGTGCGGATTCGGTGGGCCGAAGGGCCTGTTTCCGTGCTGTATCTCTAAACTAAACCAAACTCTGCCCATGATATCTCTGTCGAACGAGTGATGGGAAAGATATTGTCAAGCTTGAAAGGGTTCAGAAAAGATTTATGAGGACGTTGCCAGGACTAGAGGGTGTGAGCTACAGGGAGAGGTTGAGTAGGCTGGGTCGAGACCCTTCTTCGGACTGAGAGTCAGGGGAGAGGGAAACTAGAGGTGTGAAAAGGCACAAAGAACAAAGGAATGAAAAGATAAAGCAAATGGACAAATCAAAGCCAGCGGCGTTGATCAAGGAAAGGTGGAGCCCACAATGGTCCATTGTTGGCTGTGGAGAAGGGAACAAGGATACAAACCGTGAAACTAAGCAGAACGACAGTGAAACTAGTACGATGACTCTGGTGAGGGAGGGATGGGGAGAGAGGGGATGCAAAGGTTGCTTAAAGTTAAAGAAATCTAACTTGGCGGTCACGGTGGCGCAGCGGTAGAGTTGCTGCCTTACAGCGAATGCAGCGCCGGAGACCCGGGTTCGATCCCGGCTACGGGCGCCGTCTGTACGGAGTTTGTACGTTCTCCCCGTGACTTGCGTGAGTTTTCTCCAAGGTCTTCGGTTTCCTCACACACTCCAAAGACGTGCAGGTTTTTAGGTTAATTGGCTTGGTAAATGTAAAAATTGTCCCTAGTGGGTGTAGTAGGATGGTGTTAATGTGCGGGGATCGCTGGGCTATTGTCTAAGGGACCCTTCTTCAGACTGGCATAAGGTGCTGGATTAACTCAGCAGTTTCTGTGAACGCAACATCTGCAGTTCTTAACACCAGTAATGTGAATGGCGGTGCTGGCATGAAGGGCCGAATAGCCGACTCCTGCACCTATTGTCTATTGTCTATTATAGAATAGTAGCCTCACGGAACCAAGTCGCACCTCGGCCACTCCCTCTTCTCCCCTCTCCCATCAAGCAAGAGGTACAGAGGTGTGAAAACGCACACCTCCAGATTCAGCGACAGTTTCAATAGACAATGGACAATAGGTGCAGGAGGAGGCCATTCGGCCCTTTTAGCCAGCACCGCCATTCAATGTGATCATGGCTGATCATTCTCAATCAGTACCCCGTTCCTGCCTTCTCCCCATACCCCCTGACTCCGCTATCCTTAAGAGCTCTATCTAGCTCTCTCTTGAATGCATTCAGAGAATTGGCCTCCACTGCCTTCTGAGGCAGAGAATTCCACAGATTTACAACTCTCTGACTCAGGGAATATCCTTTTCCTAAGTTTCTGTTATCAGGCAACTGAACCATCCTACCACAACCAGAGAGCAGTGCTGAACTACTGTCTACCTCACTGGAGACCCTCGGACTATCCTTGTTCAGACCTTGCTGGTTTCACCTTACACCAAACGTTGCTCCCTTATCATGTACCTATTCGCTGTAAATGGCTCGATTGTAATCATGCATTGTCTCTCTGCTGACTGGGTATGAGCTTTTCACTGTACCCTCGGTACACGTGACAATAAACTAAACTAAACTAAACAAGTGTAATAAATGCACTGTGACGGTGTAAAATAACAAACATTAGTGGCGCGGTGGCGCAGCGGTAGAGTTGCCGCCTTACAGCGCCAGAGACCCGGGTTTGACCTCGACTACGGGTGCTGTCTGCACGTTCTCCCCGTGACCTGCGTGGGTTTTCTCAGGGTAGATCTTCAGTTTCCTCTCACGCTCCAAAGACGTACAGGTTAATCGACTTGGTGTGAATGTAAAATTGTCCCGGGTGCGTGTGGGATAGCGTTAGTAGGCGCGGACGCTGGTCGCTGTGAACCCGGTGGGCCGAACAGGGCCAGTTTCCGCGCTGTATCTCTGAACTACGAAACCAAACTACTGCAACAGTGGGGGAGATTTTGCCAAGCTTCTCAGGTCAATGGAGCCTTGTAAAACTGCCACATGGTGTCCTTGCCAACGAGACTTCCAATTGGCATCAGGCAGCGTGTAAGTGGTAGGTAATGGGCCAGTAATAGACTCAATGATGTCTACAGCCCCGTGATCACTATAATCAGCTTTTAAGCCAAGAAGTGCTGACATCAACCACTTCAGGCCAAAATCTCACACGCACTAAAGCAACTGGATTTGGGGTATCATTTTCTTTTTCTATTGCTGCTTTGAAAATAATGACAGTGCCTCGGTATTCACTCTCAGAGAACAGGATTGATATTCACCGGAGCCAAATGTTCGGAATGCTGTGCAGCGTGCGGCCAATACTGCCAGAGTCATAGAGCAGTCGGGCACGGTGCTCTCCGTGAAAACCCACGCGGGTCACGGGGAGAACGTACAAACTCCGTACAGACAGCGCCCGTCTTCGGGATCGAAACCCGGGTGTCCGGCTCTGCATTCGCTGTAAAAGGCAGCAACTCTACCGCTGCGCCACCGTGACCGCCCACGACCACGGCCGCTCTGTCATGAAACTTACAAAATTCTTAAGGGGTTGGACAGGCTAGATGCAGGAAGATTGTTCCCGATGTTGGGGAAGTCCAGAACAAGGGGTCACAGTTTAAGGATAAGGGGGACGTCTTTTAGGACCGAGATGAGAAAGTTTTTTTTCACACAGAGAGTGGTGAATCTGTGGAATTCTCTGCCACAGAAGGTAGTTGAGGCCAATTCATTGGCTATATTTAAGAGGGAGTTAGATGTGGCCCTTATGGCTAAAGGGATCAGGGGGTATGGAGAGAAGGCAGGTACGGGATACTGAGTTGGATGATCAGCCATGAAAACATTTCTTCACACAGAGAGTGGTGAGTCTGTGGAATTCTCTGCCACAGAAGGTAGATGAGGCCAGTTCATTGGCTATATTTAAGAGGGAGTTAGATGTGGCCCTTGTGGCTAAAGGGATCAGGGGGTATGGAGAGAAGGCAGGTACGGGATACTGAGTTGGATGATCAGCCATGATCATATTGAATGGCGGTGCAGGCTCGAAGGGCCGAATGGCCTACTCCTGCACCTATTTTCTATGTTTCTATGTTTCTATGATTGAATGGCGGAGCGGACCCGATGGGCCAAATGGCCTAATTCTGCTCCTATTACTTTCTAAACGTCTGTTGCTGCGTATGGGCCATTGAACACTGACTGCTGAATGGGTTTATTAGCCGGTGTGCCTGAAGGCAGCCTCTAACTCAGCTTGGTGTTGAAATAATTGAGCCCTTTTGTCAACAGATGCCTTCGTTGATGCATCAAACAGGAGCCTCAGGCTAGGTAGAGCGCTAAAGAAGAGTCTCAATAACCTCTGCAAGAATACGAGCCAAAAAGAAAGGAGATCACTGCTGATGAGCTGCTGACAAACTTCCTTCAAGAGTTTGTTTTCAAGAGAAAGTTGGATTTAGCTCTTAGGGCTAAAGGAATCAAGGGATATGGGGGAAAAAAAGCAGGAACGGGGAACTGATTGTGGATGATCAACCATGATCATATTGAATGGCTCAAAGGGCCGAATGGCCTACTCCTGCACCTATTGTCTATGTTCCTATGTTTAAGTCGAACCACCGAATAAATCGCAATGAGGACAATTCATCGTGTAAACACAAAGCAGGTTCGCCTCAATAATGGCACAAAGTGCTGGAGTAACTCAGCGGGTCAGGCAGCATCCCTGGAGAGCTTGGATGGGCGACGTTTTGGGTTGGGACCCCTGCGTACCAAGGCCAGGTGCCAGCTCTCGGACACATCCTCACACCTCCCCCTTGACCGTGACCCTACAAACATATCTGTAAAGGCTCCAAAATAATTATTTAGGGCGGCACTGTGGTGGCGCAGCGGTAGAGTTGCTGCCTCACAGCGCCAGAGACCCCGGTTCAATCCTGACCACGGGTGCTGCCTGTACGGAGTTTGTACCTTCTCCCCGTGAGTTTTCTCCGGGTACTCCGGTTTCCTCCCACGCTCTAAAGACGCTCCGGTTTGTAGGTTAATTGGCTTCGGTTAAAAAAATTGTAAATTCTCCCAAGTGTGTGTAGGATAGTGTTAGTGATAGTGAGGGGATCGCTGGTCGGCACAGACACAGTGGGCCGAAGGGCCTGTTTCCGAGCTGTATCTCTAAGCTAAACTAAACTAAACTAAACTAAACTAAACTAAACTAAACTAAACTAAACTAAACTAAACTAAACTAAAATAAACTAAACTAAACTAAACTATATAGACAATAGACAATAGGCAATAGGTGCAGGAGTAGGCCATTCGGCCCTTCGAGCCAGCACCGTCATTCAATGTGATCATGGCTGATCATTCTCAATCAGTACCCCGTTCCTGCCTTCTCCCCATACTCCCTGACTCCGCTATTCTTAAGAGCTCTATCTAGCTCTCTCTTGAATGCACTCAGAGAATTGGCCTCCACTGCCCTCAGAGGCAGAGAATTCCACAGATTCACAACTCTCTGACTGAAAAAGTTTTTCCTCATCCCCGTTCTAAACTAAACTCCATATATTTTGCACTCGTGCTTGCCAAGTGTGACTGTTCCAATTGATTTACTGGGTAACTGGTCCGTCTTCATGTGGAATTCATTGCCACAGACGGCTGTGGAGGCCAAGTCATTGGGTATTATTAAAGCAGAGATTGACAGTTTGGTTTTAGCTTATTTTATTTTATTTTATTTTAGTTACATTTAGAGATGAAGCGCGCGGAATCAGGCCCGAGTCCGTGCCAACCAACAATCACTAGTCCTATCTTTTCCCAGTTTCTGGGAAGGCAGGAACGGGGTACTGATTGTGGATGATCAGCCACGATCACGGTGAATGGCGGTGCTGGCTCGAAGGGCCGAATGGCCGACTCCTGCGCCTATTGTCTATTGTCTATTGTCTATTGTCTCATCCAACATACTAGGGGCAATTTACGGATGCCAATAAACCTACAAACCAGCACGTTTTTGCCCTTTCTTTAATCTGACTTTACTGGACTTCATCTTGCATTAATCATTCACAAAATGCTGGAGTAACTCAGCAGGTCAGGCAGCATCTCGGGAGAGAAGGGAATGGGTGACGTTTCGGGTCAAGACCCTTCTTCAGACTGATGTCAGGGGGGGGGCGGGACAAAGGAAGGATATAGGTGGAGACAGGAAGATAGAGGGAGATCTGGGAAGGAGGAGGGGAAGAGAGGGGCAGAGGAACTATCTAAAGTTGGAGAAGTCGATGTTCATACCGCTGGGCTGCAAACTGCCCAGGCGAAATATGAGGTGCTGTTCCTCCAATTTCCGGCGGGCCTCACTATGGCACTGGAGGAGGCCCATGACAGAAAGGTCAGACTGGGAATGGGAGGGGGAGTTGAAGTGCTCGGCCGGTCTGGACCCGAAACGTCACCCATTCCCTTCTCTCCCGAGATGCTGCCCGACTCGCTGAGTTACTCCAGCACTTTGTGAATAAATACCTTCGATTTGTACCAGCATCTGCAGTTATTTTCTTATACTGCATTAATCATTACTCCCTTTATTATGTATCTCTACACTGTGGTCGGCTTGATGGTAACCATGCACAGTCTTTCTGTTGACCGGTTTTCACGCACCGAAAAAAGCTTTTCACTGTACCTCGGTACGCGTGACAATATCATATCATATCATATCATATACATACAGCCGGAAACAGGCCTTTTCGGCCCTCCAAGTCCGTGCTGCCCAGTGATCCCCGTACATTAACACTATCCTACACCCACTAGGGACAATTTTTACATTTACCCAGCCAATTAACCTACATACCTGTACGTCTTTGGAGTGTGGGAGGAAACCGAAGATCTCGGAGTAAACCCACGCAGGTCACGGGGAGAACGTACATAAACGAAACTAAATCTACAAAGAAAACGTGTAGGAAGTTAACTGCAGATGCTGCTTCAGAAAACGAAGATAGACACAAAATCACAACATCACACAAACCAACCACCCTTCCATTGACTCCATTTTATACCTCGCGCAGCCTCGGCAAGGCCAGCAGCATAATCAAGGACCAGTCGCACCCCGTCCACTCCCTCTTCTCCCCTCTCCCATCGGGCAAAAGGTCTGGAAGTGTGAAAACGCACACCTCCATATTCAGGGACAGTTTCTTCCCAGCTGTTATCGGGCAATTGAACCATCCTACCACTGCCAGAGAGCCAGTCCTGAACTACTATCTACCTCATTGGTGACCCTCGTAGGTTCACCAGGTAGAGTTGCCGCCTTACAGCGCTTGCATCGCCGCTGACCCGGGTTCGATCCCGACTACGGGTGCTGTCCGTAGGGAGTTTGTACGTTCGCACGGGTTTTCCCCCCAAGATCTTCGGTTTCCTCCCACGCTCCAAAGACTTACAGGATTGTGGGTTTATTGGCTTGGTGTGTGTGTGTGTGAAAAATTGTCCCTAGCATGTGTAGGATAGTGCTAATGTGCGGGGATCGCTGGTCGGTACGGACTCGGTGGGCCGAAGGGCCTGTTTCCGCGCTGTATCTCTAAACTAAGCTAAATAAGCGCAATGGTTCAGTGGTTCAATGGTGCTTAGATAGCATGGACAAGTTGGGTTGAACATGTAATGTTTCCATGCTGTACAACCACGACTCTAAATTTAAACATCATCCTTTGACAGTCTTGCCTCCTCCAGGCAAGGCCCCTAAACATTACACTCACCTTACTAAACCTTCCTCTCCCTTCTTCAATAGCTCCATTTTTGTTTTAAACGCAACTTTGTAGAAAGGAACCGCAGATGCTGGTTTGTATTGAAGATAGACACAAAGTGCTGGAGTAACTCAGCGGGACAGGCAGCATCCCTCGAGACATGGAATCGGGGACGTTTCAGGTCCGGTGAAGGGACCCGACACGATTCGTCACCTATTCCTTTTCTCCAGAGATGCTGCCTGACCCGCTGGGTTACTCCAGCATTTTGTGTCTAAAATATATAACTCTTTTGATAGTTCATGCCCATTAGATGATATAGTGGTATAGACTCAAACAGCACAAAACAGGCCCTTTTTGCCCAACTCATCCATCTCAACCATGCTAGTCCATCTAAATGGCCCATGTACCGACATTTGCTCCAATATCCCTGTTTCAATAGACAATAGACAATAGACAATAGGTGCAGGAGGAGGCCATTCGGCCCTTCGAGCCTGTACGCACCGCCATTCAATGTGATCAAGGCTGATCATTCTCAATCAGTGCCCCGTTCCTGCCTTCTCCCCATACCCCCTGGCTCCGCTATCCTTCAGAGCTCTATCCAGCTCTCTCTTGAATGCATTCAGAGAATTGGCTTCCACTGCCTTCTGAGGCAGAGAATTCCACAGATTCACAACTCTCACAACTTTCCTATCCATGTATCTGTTACAAATGTCTTTTAAAAATGTTGTTCTTGTACGTGCTTCAACCACTGCCTCGGGTAGCTCCTTCCAAATACCTGCCATCTTCTATGAAGCTGTGTCCCTCAGGTTCCTATTAAATTTGTATTATTATTTGATGGAAATGTCAAATACTCAAGGGCGTAGTTTAGTTTAGTTTAGTTTAGTTTAGTTTAGTTAGAGGTACAGCGCGGAAACAGGCCCACCGAGTTCGCACCGACCAGCGATCCCCGCACATTAACACTATCCTACACACACTGGGGACAATTGCCAAGCTATTTAACCTACAAACCTGCACGAGGAAAAACCTTTTTCAGTCAGAGAGTTGTAAATCTGTGGAATTCTCTGCCTCAGAAGGCAGTGGAGGCCAATTCTCTGAATCCATTCAAGTGAGAGCTCGATGGAACTCTTAAGGATAGCGGAGTCAGGGGGTATGGGGAGAAGGCAGGAACGGGGTACTGATTGAGAATGATCAGCCATGATCCCATTGAATGGCGGTGCTGGCTCGAAGGGCCGAATGGCCTCCTCCTGCACCTATTGTCTATTGTCTATCGTCTTTGGAGTGTGGGAGGAAACTGAAGATCTCGGAGAAAACCCCACGCGGGTCACGGGGAGAGCGTGCAAACTCCGCACTGACAGCACCCGAAGTCGGGATGGAACCCGGGTCTCCGGCGCTGCGAGGCAGCAACTCTACCGCTGCGCCACCGTGCCGCCCTCGAAGCTTGAAGTTGGGAGGGGTGACGCTTAAAGGAGATGTGGGGGGCACGTTTATTCGTACACAGAGGGTGGTGAGTGCCTGGAACACACTGGCAGGGTTGGTGGTCGAGGCAGATACTATAGGTGGTGTTTAAGTGGCTTCTGGATGGAGGCATATGGAAGGATTAGGATCACGTGCAAGCAGATTAGAGTTGGTCTAGGCATCATGTTCGGCACTGACACTGTGGGCCAAAGTCCGTGTAGAGGCAGAATTAGGCCATTCGGCCCATCAAGTCTACTCCGCCATTCAATCATGGCTGATCTATCTCTCCCTCTCAACCCCATTCTCCTGCCTTCTCCCCGTAACCCCAGACACCCGCACTAATCAATAATCTATCAATCTCCACCCCAGCGGTGTAATGTTGATTTCTCTAACTTCGGGTGGCCCTTGCATCCCCTCTCTATCCGTTCCTCCCTTGTTTGTGTGTTGGTGGTGGGGTGTTTTGTTTTGGTTGTGTATGTGGGGGTGGGGGGGGGGGGGGTGGTGAGGGTGGGTGGGTATGTGTGTGGGGGGGGGGGGAAATCTTTCTTTTTTTTTTAGGTCTCTTCCGCGGGGCCTTCCATCACCCGGCGCGGCTCGGCCGCGGGTCTGAACAGCGCCCGGTGCGGCTCGGCCGCGGGGCCTTCCATCGCCCGGTGCGGCGCGGCCGCGGGACACCATTCTGCTTTAGTTAAACATTTTGTTCAAGATGGCCGCGCCGTTGTGTTTGGCTGCCTGCCACTGTATGTTTCTTTTTTTTTCCTAATCAGATGTGCAGCACTTTGGTCAACGTGGGTTGTTTTTAAATGTGCTATACAAATAAAATTGACTTGACTTAAAAATATATGCATTGACTTGACTAGATTATTAAGGGGTTGGACACGTTAGAGGCAGGAAACATGTTCCCAACGTTGGGGGTCCAGAACAAGGGGCCACAGTTTAAAAATAAGGGGTAGGCCATTTAGAACTGAGATGAGGAAAAACTTTTTCAGTCAGAGAGTTGTGGATCTGTGGAATTCTCTGCCTCATATTTCATTTTTATTTTTTATTTTTTTATTTTTTATTTTTTATTTTTATTTATTTTTTATTTTTTCATATTTCAGATACAGCGCGGAAACAGGCCTTTTCGGCCCACCAAGTCCGCACCGCCCAGCGATCCCCGCACACTAACACTATCCTGCACACACTAGGGACAATTTTTACATTTACCCAGTCAATTAATCTACATACCTGTACGTTTTTGGAGTGTGGGAGGAAACCGAAGATCTCGGAGAAAACCCACGCAGGTCACGGGGAGAACGTACAAACTCCTTACAGTACAGCACCCGTAGTCAGGATTGAACCTGAGTCTCCGGAAGGCAGTGGAGGCCAATTCTCTGAATGCATTCAAGAGAGAGCTAGATAGAGCTCTTAAGGATAGCAGATAGGGGAGAAGGCAGGAACGGGGTACTGATTGAGAATGATCAGCCATGATCTGGCTCGAAGGACCGAATGGCCTCCTCCTGCACCTATTGTCTATTGTCTATTGACCTCCACAGCCGTCTGTGGCAATGAATTCCACAGATTCACCACCCTCCGACTAGATAACCTGCTCTATGTTCCATTAAAACTTGATTTTCCTGCACCCAAGGAAAGAAGACATCCTATGGGGCGGCACGGTGGCGCAGCGGTAGAGTTACTGACTCACAGCGCCAGAGACCCGGGTTCCAACCTGACTACGGGTGCTGTCTGTACGGAGTTTGTACGCTCTCCCCGTGACCTGCGTGGGTTTTTATCCGAGATCTCCGGTTCCCTCCCACACTCCAAAGACAATAGACAATAGGTGCAGGAGTAGGCCATTCGGCCCTTCGAGCCAGCACCGCCATTCAATGTGATCATGGCTGATTATTCACACTCAGTATCCCGTTCCTGCCTTCTCCCCATACCCCCTGACCCCGCTATCATCAAGAGCTCTATCTAGCTCTCTCTCTTGAAAGCATCCAGAGAAAAAAACAAAAATCACCAACCTGAATGACTACCGTTCGTTTGCCCTAACCCCAATAGTCATGAAGTGCTTTGAAAGGCTGGTCCTCTCACACATCAAATCCAGCACCCCTGACTCATTGGACTCGCATCATTTGCATACAGGGCAAATAGATCCACAGAGGACGCCATCTCTCTGGCTCTTCACACTGTCCTGACTCACCTGGAGAGACAGGGCACGTAAGTGAGGATGCTATTCATAGACAATAGCTCCGCCTTCAACACGGTCCAAGCTCATCACCAAACTCCACCAGCTAGGCCTCAGCCCGTCGTTATGCGACTGGATCCTGGACTTCCTGCTGGAGCGACCGCAGGCAGTGAGATTGGGCCTGCACCTGTCCTCCACTATCACCCTGAGTACCGGCACACCACAGGGCTGTGTATTGAGCCCCATGCTCTACTCCCTCTTCACACACGACTGTGTTCCTGCATTCACCATCAACACCATTGTTAAGTTTACAGACGACACCTTCGCTCAGTCTGTCTTAACCAACCTGATCTCCCGGTGGCTGAGCATTTCAACTCCCCCTCCCACTCCCAGTCTGACCTTTCTGTCATGGGCCTCCTCCAGTGCCATAGTGAGGCCCACCTGAAATTGGAGGAACAGCGCCTCATATTTCGCTTGGGCAGCTTGCAGCCCAGCGGTATGAACATTGACTTCTCCAACTTTAGGTAGTTCCTCTGTCCCTCTCTTCCCCTCCCCCTTCCCAGTTCTCCCTCTATCTTTCTGTCTCCACCTATATCCTTCCTTTGTCACGCCCCCCTGACATCAGTCTGAAGAAGGGTCTCGACCCGAAACGTCGCCCATTCCTTCTCTCCTGAGATGCTGCCTGACCCGCTGAGTTACTCCAGCATTTTGTGAATAAATACCATCGATTTGTACCAGCATCTGCAGCTATTGACTTACACAACGGTGATCGGGCTGATCACCAACGGTGATGAAACTCACTACGGAGGTGCAGAACCTGGTGGAGTGGTGCTCAGATAACAACCTGTCCCTAAACACCTCCAAGACCAAGGAGCTGATCATCAACTTCAAGAGGTCACATAATGGGGAATACGCCCCGATCTTTATCAACAGGGACAGTGTGGAGAGAGTGTCCAGCTTCAGGTTTCTGGCCACACACATCTCGGAGGACCTCACATGGTCCACTAACACCACTGCGCTGGTCAAGAAGACACGGCAACGACTGTTTTTCCGAAGAACACTGAAAAAGTCTGGTCTGACCCAACAGCTGCTGATGACCTTCTACCGCTGCACCATAGAGAGCATCCTAACGCATGGCATCCCTGTGTGGTATCTCAGCTGCACGGAGGCAGAGAGGAGAGCTCTTCAGCGGGTAGTCCGTAGAGCTCAGAGGACCATCGGAACAAAGCTACCAGCCTTGGAGGGCATCTACAACACACGATGCCTCAGAAAAGCCACCAGCATCCACAAGGACTCTTCACACCCCTGCAACAGTCCTGTTCGAACTTCTGCCATCGGGCAGACGGTACAAGGCCTTCTATGCCCGCACCTCCAGACTCAGGAACAGCTTCATCCCCAGGGTCATAGCTGCTATGAACCGGTCCAGCTGAGTGCCCCCCCCTCCCCCCCCCCCTCCCCCCCCCCTCCCCCCCCCCCTCCCCCCTCCCCCTCCCCCCCTCCCCCCCCTCCCCCCTCCCCCCCTCTCCCCCCCTCCCCCCCCCTCCCCCCCTCCCCCCCCCCCTCCCCCCCTCCCCCCCCCTCCCCCCCCCCTCCCCCCTCCCCCCCTCCCCCCCTCCCCCCCTCCCCCCTCCCCCCCCTCCCCCCCTCCCCCCCCTCCCCCCTCCCCCCCCCCTCCCCCCCTCCCCCCCTCCCCCCCATCCCCCCCCTCCCCCACCTCCCCCCCTCCCCCCACCTCCCCCCCTCCCCCCCCCCCCCCCCCATGAACTGTCTCCCTTCGGATGGTCACGTCGCACCGCGACAATTGCACTTTATACTGTTTAAACTGGTTCTAATCTTGTTTCTCTGGACTGTCTAAAGATTAGCTAATTAATTTATTGCATCGAATGGAAATCGCATTCCCAATCTCGTTGTAACCCTGTACAATGACAATAAAGATATATTGTATTGTATTGAATTGGCCTCCACTGCCTTCTGAGGCAGAGAATTCCACAGATTTACAACGCTCTGACTGAAAAAGCTTTTCCTCATCTCCGTTCTAAATGGCCTACCCCTTATTCTTAAACTGTGGCCCCTGGTTCTGGACTCCCCCAACATTGGGAACATGTTTCCTGCCTCTAACGTGTCCAATCCCTCAATAATCTTATATGTTTCGATAAGATCCCCTCTCATCCTTCTAAATTCCAGTGTATACAAGCCTAGTCGTTCCAGTCTTTCAACATATGACAGTCCCGCCATTCCGGGAATCAACCTAGTGAACCTACGCTGCACGCCCTCAATAGCAAGAATGTCCTTCCTCAATTTATTCACAAAATGCTGGAGTAACTCAGCAGGTCAGGCAGCATCTCGGGAGAGAAGGAATGGGTGACGTTTCGGGTCTGAAGAAGGGTCTCGACCCGAAACGTCACCCATTCCTTCTCTCCCGAGATGCTGCCTGACCTGCTGAGTTACTCCAGCATTTTGTGAATAAATCGATTTGTACCAGCATCTGCAGTTATCTTCTTATATGTCCTTCCTCAAATTTGGAGACCAAAACTGCACACAGTACTCCAGGTGAGGTCTCACTAGGGCCCTGTACAACTGCAGAGGGACCTCTTTGCTCCTTCGAGGTAGAGGTTTGTAGGTGAATTGGCTTGGTATAAGTGTAAAGAAATAAATTGTCACTGGAGGGTGTGTAGGGTAGTGTTAATGTGCTGGGATCGCTGGTCGGCACGGACTCGGTGGGCTGAAGGGCCTGCTTCCGTGCTGTATCTCTAAACTAAACTAAACCATCTATTCTCTACACCGCTCTAAGATCACCCCACTATAAAAATCTCCTGACGTGTCGATTTTCTCTTCACTAATGCTCCTGAGAAACACCTTGGAGTGCTTTTGCTAAGATGAAGGCGTTACACTAATGAAGGTTGTTGTTGTTAATGTTGCTTTCGAGAAGACACCGCTGAAATATTCATCAATTCAACAGTCTGGAACCAAACTGGTAGGCCTGAGTTAATGAAGAGTTTCCTAAGTGGAAGCCGAGACAGGTGGAAATAAATGTGTGTGTGTGCTGCCTAATGATATTCATCCTTAATGATTGCAAGCTGTTTCTCTTGTAAACACAATTTTTTTTTTCTTTGGGCCCGATGCGCCATCAGTGAATGCAGAGCTTAGCATGAATGAGCTGTCAAAGTGACGACTGTTTAATAGATTTGCCCTTCAACTGTTTAGCAAGCGCCTGCAATGAGCTTTCCCTCTCGTTCAAAGGCAGCAGGATGGCCGCCCGTCTCCTAAGGAGCCAAATCACAAAGTTCCTAAGTTCTAGGAGCAGGATCAGGCCGTTCGGCCCATCAGGTCTACTCCGCCATTCAATCGTGGCTGATCTATCTCTCCTCTCCCAACCCCACTCCCCTGCCTTCTCCCCATAACCTCTGACACCCGTACTAATCAAGAATCAATAGACAATAGACAATAGGTGCAGAAGTAGAACATTCGGCCCTTCGAATCAGCACCGCCATTCATTGTGATCATGGCTGATCATTCACAATCAGTACCCCCGTTCCTGCCTTCTCCCCATACCCCCTGAGTCCGCTACCATTAAGAGCTCTATCTAGCTCTCTCTTGAAAGCATCCAGAGAATTGGCCTCCAATGCCTTCTGAGGCAGAAAATTCCACAGATTTACAACTCTCTGACTGAAAAAGTTTTTCCTCATCCTCTTTCTAAATGGCCTACCCCTTATTCTTAAACTATGGTCCCTGGTTCTGGACTCCCCCAACATTGGCAACATGTTTCCTGCCTCTAATGTGTCCAATCCCTTAATAATCTTATATGTTTCAATAAGATCCCCTCTCATCCTTCTAAATTCCAGCGTATACAAGCCTAGTCGCTCCAGTCTTTCAACATACGACAGTCTATCTATCTATGTCTGCCATAAACATATCCACTGACTTGGCTTCCACGGCCTTCTGTGGCAAAGAATTCCACAGATACACCACCAAATCAGGAGCAGAACTTGGATATCTCTGGGAGCTGGAAGATGGGTATCTCTGGGTGGTTGCTGGGGCAGGCAAGGAGATAAATAGATGCAGATTGGAGTTAAAATTAGAAATGAGTACATTACAGCACAGGAACAGGCCCTTCGGCCCACAATGTGTGTGCTGAATATCATGCCAAGACCAACACTTACTTCATGGGTTCATAAGTTCTGTGAGCAGAATTAGGCCATTCGGCCCATCACGTCTACTCCGCCATTCAATCATGGCTGATCTATCTCTCCCTCCTATCCCCACTCTCCTGCCTTCTCCCCATGACCCCTGACACCCGTGCTAATCAAGAATCTGCCAATCCCCGCCTTAAAAATATCCATCGACTCGGCCTCCATAACCGTCTGTGGCAATGAATTCCACAAATTCCCCCCCCCCCCCACCCTCTGACTAAAGAAATTCCTCCTCATCTCCTTCCTAAAGGAACATCCTTTAATTCTGAGGCTATGGCCTCTGGTCCTATGTGATAGGAGCAGAATTAGGCCATTCAGCCCATCGTCTACTCCGCCATTGAATCATGGCTGATCTATCTCTCCTAACCCCATTCACCTGCCTTCTTCCCAAAACCCCTGACACCCGTTCTGTCCTCTGGACCCTCTCCAACACCAGGACATCCTTCCTCAGATAAGGGGCCCAAAACTGCTCACAAATGCGTCTGACCAGTGCCTTATAAATCCTCAGGGTTACATCCCTGATTTTGTATTCTAGCTCGCTCGAATTAAACACTAGCATTTCATTTGCCTTCCTTCTTCTTTGCAATTTACCCTTCTACAGACCACCAGATTCAGGAACAGATTCATCTCCCTGTTATACAATACAATACAATACAATACAATATATCTTTATTGTCATTGTACCCAGGGGTACAACGAGATTGGGAATGCGCCTCCCATACGATGCGCCATTATGCAACTCCCATTATCGGACTTCCAATGGACTACCATAAGCTAGAGTGAAGTCCCGGCCTTCCAACCTACCTCATGGCAGGCATTGCACTTTCTTTTGAAAACCTGCACTTTCTTTGTAAATGCAACTCATGGGTCTGCATCTTCTCACCAATGCAGGTAACAGTGAGAAGAGAGCATGGCCAGGGTGGTATGTACTTTGATGTCATCAGCTGCCTTTCTGAGAGGGATTCTGTGTAGGTAGATAAGACACGTATCCACTTGCAGGTGGATAAGACAGGTATCCACTTGCAGGTAGATGTAGTCAGAAGGTGGAGAATCTGCGGAATTCATTGCCACAGAAGGCTGTGGAGGCCAAGTCAATAGATATTTTTAAGGCGGAGATTGCCGGATTCTTGATTAATACGGGTGTCAGGGGTTATGGTGGGAAGGCAGGAGAATGGCGTTGTGGGTGAAAGGTAGATCAGCCATGATTGAATGGCGGAGTAGACCTGATGGGCCGAATGGCCTAATTCTGTTCCTAGGACGGCAGGGTGGTGCAGCGGTAGAGTTGCTATCTTACAGCACCAGAGACAGGTTCCATCCTGACTGCTTACGAAGTTATGAGTTGGTCTTGACATCATGTTCGGCACAGACATTGTGGGCCGAATGGCCTGTTCCTGTGCTGTAATGTTGTACGTTCTCATTTTAATTCCAATCTTCATCTATTTATCTCCTTGCCTGCCCCAGCAGCACCCAGAGATATCCAACTTCCAGCCACCCAGAGAAATCCAACTTCCAAGTGCCTCAGTCATACCTCATTAATCCCCGCTGTCCTTTTTGAAATGTTTTTATTGGATATCTGTCTCATGAGCAGATGGCTCCTCCAGTTCCAGCTGCACTTCTTATTTGCTGCGGCTGGTTTTGACAGGAATTGGCACACATCCTACACACGGAAGGGACAATTTACACTCACACCAAGCCAATTAACCCACAAACCTGCACGTCCTTGGAGAGTGGGAGGAAACCGAAGTTCTCGGAGAAAACCCACGCAGATCACATAGAAACATAGAAAATAGGTGCAGGAGGAGGCCATTTGGCACTTCGAGCCAGCACCGCCATTCATTGTGATCATGGCAGATCATCCACAATCAGTAACCCGTGCCTGCCTTCTCCCCATATCCCTTGATTCCACTAGCCCCTTGAGCTCTATCTAGCTCTCTTTTAAATTCATCCAGTGAATTGGCCTCCACTGCCCTCTGTGGCAGAAAATTCCACAAATTCACAACTCCCTGGGTGAAAAAGTTTCTTCTCACCTCAGTTTTAAATGGCCTCCCCTTCATTTTTAGACTGTGGCCCCTGGTTCTGGACTCCCCCAACATTGGGAACATTGTTCCTGCATCTAGCTTGTCCAGTCCTTTTATAATTTTATACATCTCTATAAGAACCCCTCTCATCCTTCTAAACTCCAGTGAATACAAGCCCAGTCTTTCCAAACTTTCCATGTGTGACAGTCCCGCCATCCTGGGGATTAACCTCGTGAACCTACGCTGCACTGCCTCAATAGCAACGACGTCCTTCATCATATTAGGAGACCAAAACAGCACACAATACTCCAGATGTGGTCTCACCAGGGCCCGATACAACTGCAGAAGTTGTATACATGCCATTAGCCTTGTATACATGCTATTAGCAACAACCTTTCTTCACTGCCTGCTGTACCTGCATATTTACTTTCAGTGACTGGTGTACAAGGACATCCAGGTCTCGTTGCACTTCCCCTTCACCTAATCTGACACCATTGAGATAATAATCTGCCTCCTTGTTTTTGCCGTCAACCTGTCCAAGTTACCCTGCAACCTCCTAACATCGTCTTCGCAGTTCACACTGCCACCAGCTTTGTGTCATCTGCAAACTTGTGTTACTTATCAGTGTCACGTGGAGAACGCATAAACTCTGTACAGACAGCACCCGTAGTCAGGATCGAACCCGGGTCTCTGGCGCTGTAAGATTTAGATTTTAGATTTAGAGATACAGCGCGGAAACAGGCCCTTCGGCCCACCGAGTCCGCGCCGCCCAGCGATCCCCGCACATTAACACTATCCTACACACACTAGGGACAATTTTTACATTTGCCCAGTCAATTAACCTACATACCTGTGCGTCTTTGGAGTGTGGGAGGAAACCGAAGATCTCGGAGAAAACCCACGCAGGTCACGGGGAGAACGTACAAACTCTGTACAGACGGCGCCCGTAGTCAGGATCGAACCTGAGTCTCCGGCGCTGCATTCGCTGTAAGGCAGGAACTCTATCGCTGCGCCACCGTGCCGCCCAGGGATGATTGGATTAACACAGGCAGCGCGGTGGCGCAGCGGTTGAGTTTCTGCCCTTTGGAAAGGAGATGAAGAGGAGACCTCAGCTGGCCACAGGGAGATCGTACAAACGCCGTACAGCCAGCACCCGTGGTCAGGATCAAACCCGGGTCTCTGAGAGGGCTGAAAGGCAGTAGCTCTACCGCCGCGCCACCCCCTGCCGCCACGTGCTTTCTACGGGCGCATCTGTAGAAGTTGGTGAGAGTTGTTGGGGGCACGTCAAACCTCCAAGGAAGGATTCCCTTCCGGAACCGGGTATTCAGCCAACCATGTCTCTCCTCGTCCACTGGCTAGTGCTGTGGCGGCCCACCATGTCTCTCCCCGCACAACTCGTGGTGTCAGAGAAGGCAGGAGAGTGGGGTTAGGAGGAGGGAGAGATGGGCCAGCCGTGACTGAATGGCAGAGTAGACTTGGTGGGCAGAATGCCCTAATTCTGCTCCTAATCACTTATGAACTTATAAAAAGGCTTATAGAAGAACAACAATAGACAATAGACAATAGACAATAGGTGCAGGAGGAGGCCATTCGGCCCTTCGAGCCAGCACCGCCATTCAATGTGATCATGGCTGATCATTCTCAATCAGTACCCCGTTCCTGCCTTCTCCCCCTGACTCCGCTCTCCTTAAGAGCTCTATCTAGCTCTCTCCTGAATGCATTCAGAGAATTGGCCTCCACTGCCTTCTGAGGCAGAGAATTCCACAGATTCACAACTCTCTGACTGAAAAAGTTTTTCCTCATCTCCGTTCTAAATGGCCTACCCCTTATTCTTAAACTGTGGTCCCTTGTTCTGGACTCCCCCAACATTGGGAACATGTTTCCTGCCTCTAACGTGTCCAACCCCTTAATAATCTTATACGTTTTCGATAAGATCCCCTCTCATCCTTCTAAACTACAGGCACGACGAGAGTGTTAAAGAGCCTGGCGGGGGGGGGGTGTTTATTGAGGGGAGGGGAAGTTTTGTGAAGGTGACTGCAAGATGGCGTACCCATGAGGCAGGCAATTTGTGTGACTGGGGGAGGCACGCGCAACTCTCTCTGGAAGATTAATTCGGTTTGAAAGCTTCTGTCGGGCATATTTCATTCTGGTTCCCTGTCAGAAATGTGATTTACTGGCACGTTTAATCTCCGCACACAAGAGGGAAATGAAAGAAAGCCCAAGAGTTAGAAACAAAATAAAAGCAGATTGGAATTAAAGGGGATTTTTTTTTTTTTACCTCAAACTGTTTATACTTGATATGAAATTTTAAACAATATTCTTCAGGATTCAAGGTACAGTTCCTTGACTCAATTTTTGCCCTTATTCCCATGTGAGTTTTTGTGCAATATCAACAAGGGAGGAATCTATTAAATGTTTATCCTCAGAATGTGGTCAGACCGCTGTTTATTGCCGTTCCAATGAAACTTTACTTTAGTTACTTTAGAGCAAAGATACTAGAGGAGCAAGATAGACCACTCGACCCTAAAAACCGTAGTACGTCACGGCGCCATTTTAGTAGGCAGAAACTTGCAGAAACATTTTAAAAGAAAAACAACAAAAATCTGTGAGTTAATAGACGAGATATATTCTGCATTTCAATGGTATCATCACACATACTGTTCCCCCAAAACACTAATTACACTGCGAGAGGCGGGTTTTGCTTACTAAAATGGCGGACTAAATGGCTCCTTTGCGTACTACACTTCAGTATAGGCGATTTCAACGCAGTGGTCCATCTTGTTCCTCTAGTATCTTTGCTTTAGAGAGACAGCGGGGAAAAAGGCCCCTCGGCCCCACCGAGTGCGTGCCAACCAGCCAATCAACCTACTAAATCTTGATTAGTACGGGTGTCAGGGGTCATGGGGAGAAGGCAGGAGAATGGGGTTGAGACGAAAAGGTAGATCGTCCATTATTGAATGATGGAATAGACTTGATGGGCCGAATGGCTTAATTCTGCTCCTATTACGGCACGGTGGCGCAGCGGTAGAGTTGCTGCCTTACAGCACCAGAGACCCAAGTTCGATCCTGACTACGGGTGCTGTCTGTATGGAGTTTGTGCGTTCTCCCCGTGACCTGCGTGTGATTTCTCCGGGTGCTCTGGTTTCCTTCTACTCTCTGGATGCTTTCAAGAGAGTGTTAGATAGAGCTCTTAATGATAGCGGAGTCAGGGGGTATGGGGAGAAGGCAAGAACGGGGTACTGATTGTGAATGATCAGCCATGATCACAATGAATGGCGGTGCTGGCTCGAAGGGCCGAACGGCCTACTCCTGCACCTATTGTCTATTGTCTATTGTCTATTGTCCAAAGACGTACAGGTTTGTAGGCTAATTGGCTTCGGTGAAATTGAAAATTGTCCCTAGTGTGTGTAGGATAGTGTTAGTGTGCGGGGATCGCTGGTCGGCATGGACTTGGTGGGCCGAAGGGCCTGTTTCTGCGTTGTTTCTCTGTATCTCTAAATCAAACTAAACTTATGAAATTATGTACGTCTTTGGAGTGTGGGGGGAAACCGGAGCACCAGGAGAAAACCCACGTGGTCACGGGGAGAACGTACAGACTCCGTACTGACAGCACCCGTAGTCGGAAATTGGGGGAACAGCACCTCATATTTCGCTTGGGCAGAGTTGACTTCTCCAACTTTAGATAGTTCCTCTGTCCCTCTCTTCCCCTCCCCCTTCCCCTCCCCCTCCCTCTATCTTCCTGTCTCCACCTATATCCTTCCTTTGTCCCGCCCCCCTGACATCAGTCTGAAGAAGGGTCTCGACCCGAAACTTCACCCCTTCCTTCTCTCCTGAGATGCTGCCTGACCTGCTGAGTTACTCCAGCATGTTGTGAATAAGCACCCGTAGTCAGAATCGAACCCGGGTCTCTGGTGTTGTAAGGCAACAACTCTACCACTGCGCCATCGTGCCGCCCCACAGGTTCATTCATTGATACTCTCTGTTTGAAACAACCTGACTGGACCAACGTCAGGAGGAAGTTAAGAACTTGTACATTGCCTCTGTGACCGTGTGGGTTTCCTCTGAGTGCTCCTATGTCCCAAAGGTTTGTAGGTTGATTGTAGGTCTAAATATATTGCCCCTGGTGTGCAGGGAGTGGATGAGAAAGTGGAATAACATAGAACTAGTGTGAACATGTGATCGATGGTCGGCATGGGTTCGGTGGGTCGAAGGGCAAGTTTTCGTTCTGTATCTTTCATTGTTTGGTTTTAGAGATTTGGGGGCGGCACAGTGGCTCAGTGGTGGAGTTGCTGCCTTACAGCGCCAGAGACCCGGGTTCGATCCTGGCTTCAGGTGCTGTCTGTACGGAGTTTGCACGTTCTCCCCGTGAGACCGTGTGGGCTTTCTCCGGGTGCTCCGGTTTCCTCCCACACTCCAGAGACGTGCAGGTTTGTCGGTTAATTGGCTTCGGTAAAAATTGTAAATTGTCCGTAGGATTTTGCGTAGGATAGTGTCAGTGAATGGCGATCGCTGGTCGGCACAGACTTGGTGGGCCGAAGGGCCTGTTTCCGCACTGTATCTCTAAACTAATAAAAAATCTCAGACTAATCTGTGGCTCCATGATCCTTAGACGCAAGAACATAGTATACTGCCTTTGGGATTGCCAAACCAATAAAATAATGAGCATGAACACAGAGCTGCCTGAGGCTGAACTAACCATGGTCAATGATATGATCCCAGCTTGGAGCACTGCTCTGTGCCTTGCTAGTTGATCGCAGGTGGGGCGGGAGTAGATATCATTCGTTTCGTTGTCCCGCACTTGAGATAATTAAATGCAGTCACGTTTCCCGTTTACAATTGCTATCCAAAGTTTAAGTCTGGGATTCACGATTACTGACAATAGACAATATACAATAGACAATAGGTGAAGGAGTAGGCCGTTCGGCCCTTCGAGCCAGCACCGCCATTCAATGTGATCATGGCTGATCATTCACAATCAGTACCCCCTTCCTGCCTTCTCCCCATACCCCCTGACTCCGCTATCCTTAAGAGCTCTATCTAGCTCTCTCTTGAATGCATTCAGAGAATTGGCCTCCACTGCCTTCTGAGGCAGAGAATTCCACAGATTCACAACTCTCTGACTGAAAAAGTTTTTCCTCATACAAAATCATGAGAGGAATAGATCGGGTAGATGCACAGAGTCTTTTGCCCAGAGTAGGGGAATCGAGGACCAGAGGACATAGGTTCAAGGTGAAGGGGAAATGATTTAATAGGAATCCGAAGGGTAACTTTTTCGCCCAGATGGTGGTGGGTGTATGGAATAAGCTGCCAAAGCCTCATCTCCGTTCTAAATGGCCTACCCCTTATTCTTAAACTGTGGCCCCTGGTTCTGGACTCCCCCAACATTGGGAACATGTTTCCTGCCTCTAACGTGTCCAACCCCTTAATAATCTTATACGTTTTGATAAGATCCCCTCTCATCCTTCTAAATTCCAGTGTACACAAGCCTAGTCGCTCCAGTCTTTCAACATATGACAGTCCCGCCATTCCGGGAATTAACCTAGTACTGAGCTTAGTTTAGTTTAACTTAGAGATACAGCGTGGAAACAGGCCCTTCGGCCCACCGAGTCCGCGCTGACCGATGATCACCCGTTCACTGTTCTCTCCTACACACACACACTTGGGGACAATTTACCAAAGCCAATTAACCTACAAACAATTAACCTGTACGTCTTTGGGGGCGTGGGTGAAAACCGGAGCTCCCGGAGAAAACCCACGCAATCTCGTACAGGAGAACGTACAAACTCCGTGCGGACAGCACCCGTGGTCAGGATCGAACCCGGGTCTCGGGCGCTGTGAGGCAGCAGCTCTACCCGCTGCGCCACCCTGCTGCTCAACCTCCTCCACAGCCCCATCTGGTCTTACCTGAGGTCAAGTGACACCAGACGGGGCTGTGAAGCCTCGCAATCTTCACTGAACAGACTCACACATGAATTACACACTTCGCTTCATCCTCATCCTGCCCCAACAACCACATCTTAACTACTGGATGAGTAGGAAGGAACTGCAGATGCTGGTATAAAATCAAAGATAGGCACAAAATGCTGGAGTAACTCAGCAGGAACAGGCAGCAAATCTGGAGAGAAAGAATGGGGTGTCCATTCTGCAGAAGGGTCTCGAACCGAAATTAGTTTAGAGATACAGCGCGGAAACAGGCCCTTTCGGCCCACCTGGCCCACGCCGACCAGCGATCCCCACACACTAACACTATCCTACACCCACTAGGGACAATTTTTACATTTTACCAAGCCAATTAGCCTACAAACCTGTACGTCTTTGGAGTGTGGGAGGAAACCGAGGATGGCGGAGAAAACCCACGCAGGTCACGGGGAGAACGTACAAACTCCGTACAGGCAGCATCAGTGGTTGGGATCGAACCCGTGTCTCTGGCGCTGTGAGGCAGCAACTCTACCTGCCTTACAGCGCTTATGGTGCCAGAGACCCGGGTTCGATCCCGACTACGGGCGCCGTCTGTACGGAGTTTGTACGTTCTCCCCGTGACCTGCGTGGGTTTTCTCCGAGATCTTCGGTTTCCTCCCACACTCCAAACACATACAGGTTTGTAGGTTAATTGGCTTGGTTAGTGTAAACATTGTCCCTAGTGTGTGTAGGATAGTGTTAGTGTGCGGGGATCGCTGGTCGGCGCGGACACGGTGGGGGCCATGTTTCCGCGCTGTATCTCTAAACTAATCCAAACCTCTCCGGTCTAACCTTTTGGCTGAAATCCTTCATCACTGGAACTGTTCCAATAATTCTTAATGAGCTTTCTTCCTTTATTTATGGCTCTTGGACTTTATGAGCAAGGCCAAACATTTATTTTGTGGGCCAGACCTTGCTACAGTTTAAACTACTTACAAGGCTGACCAGGACTAAAAGTGCTGAAGGAACATGGAACATAAATCTTAACGTCAGCCCATCCACGCCTCGACTAGAGGATTGTGGAGATTTCGTATGTCAATGAATATTCTTTTGATCTTCCACAGGTGTACAGTAGAGATCATATTGACTGGTTACATCAGAATCATCAACTGGACCATCCTACCACAACCAGAGAGCAGTGCTGAACTACTATCTATCTCCGTGGTGACCTCGGACTATCCTTGATCGGACCTTGCTGGCTTCACCTTGCACTAAACGTTATTCCCAGGACTATGTTATCCCGATTTTGCATCCCACACACTAGGGGAAATTTACGGAAGTCAATTAACCTACAAACCCGCACGTCTTTGGAGTGTGGGCGGAAAGCGGAGCACCTGGAGAAACCTGGAGAAAATCCACGCAGGTCACGGGGAGAACGTACAAAAGCTCCGTACGGACAGCACCCGTGGTCAGGATGGAACCCGGGTCTCTGGCGCTGTGAGGCAGCAACTCTACCGCTGGATCAGCCCATCGAATCCATGCCCTCTGAGGAACGGTGCTTCACCCTGGTCCATTTCTATATTCGGAGCCCCACAGATTCAGGCAACCGAACCATCCTACCACAACCAGAGAGCAGTCCTGAACTGCTACCCACCTCTTTGGTGACCCAAGAACGATCCTTGATTGGACTTTGCTGGCTTTACCTTGCACTAAACGTTATTCCCTTATCATGTATCTGTCTACTGTTGAGTGGCTCGATTGTAATCACGTCTTGTCTCTCCGCTGACTGGTTAGCACGCAACATAAGCTTTTCACTGTACCTCGATGCATGTGACAATAAACTGAACTGAATTGGTTCGGTAACTCGAACGCCCAGATACGAAGAAGATTGCCAGAAGTGGTGAACACGGCCCGGTCTATCGCGGGTTCTGACCTCCCCACCATCGAAGGGATCTACAGGAGGCTCAAAAAGACAGCCAGCATCATCAGAGACCCACACCACCCCCGGCCACACACTCTCATTTCACCCCTGCCATCGGGAAGAAGGTACAGGAGCCTGAAAATTGTAACGTGCAGGTTCAGGAACAGATTCTTCTCTACAGCCATCAGGCTATTAGACACCACAACCTCCAAATAGGCTCCGAACTACATAGATGGGGGCATTAAATGCTGGAGTAACTCAGCGGGTCAGGCAGCATCTCTGGAGAAAAAGGATGTGTGATGTTTCTGGTGTGATGTTTCAGGTCGGGACCCTTCCTCCCAGACAATCTACATATTTATGGAATGCTGGAGTAACTCAGCGGGTCAGTCTGAAGAAGGGTCTCGACCCGAAACGTCACCCATTCCTTCTCTCCCGAGATGCTGCCTGATCCGCTGAGTTACTCCAGCATTCTGTGTCTACCTTCGATTTAAACCAGCATCTGCAGTTTTTTCCTATACATACACATATATATATATATATATATATATATATATATATATGTATAACTTTAGATAGTTCCTCTGTCCCTCTCTTCCCCTCCTCCTTCCCAGATCTCCCTCTATCTTCCTGTCTCCACCTATATCCTTCCTTTGTCCCGCCCCCCTGACATCAGTCTGAGGAGGGGTCTCGACCCGAAACGTCACCCATTCCTTCTCTCCTGAGATGCTGCCTGACTTGCTGAGTTACTCCAGCATTTTGTGAATAAATATCTTCGATTTGTACCAGCATCTGCAGTTATTTTCTTATATATATATAGACGCGTGTGCGTGTGCGTGTGCGTGTGTGGGGTGTGTGTGCGTGTTCTGTTATCCTTCTGCAAGTAAGAATTTCTGTTCCATCTCAGGACCTGTGGCAATAAGATACTCTTGACACTTGATTCCACCTATTGTTCGGTCCAGTTGTGGGTGTGTGTAAGCCTACTTAAGTAGTCTTCCCCTCCCCTACTCTATATTCTATATTCTTCATTTGACATCTAGCCAATTCCATATACAATACAATACAATACAATACAATATATCTTTATTGTCATTGTACCCAGGGGTACAACGAGATTGGGAATGCGCCTCCCATACGATGCAATAATTTAAGAAATTTAGACAACAGCAACCCAACGAAACAAATGTAACAGTTTTAGACAGGGTAAAGTGCAAGTTGATCTATGCGTTGTGACCATCCGGCTCAGCAGGACCGGTTCATAGCAGCTATGGCCCTGGGGATGAAGCTGTTCCTGAGTCTGGAGGTGCGGGCGTAGAAGGCCTTGTATCGTCTGCCCGATGGAAGGAGTTCGAACAGACTGTTGCAGGGGTGTGAAGAGTCTTTGTGGATGCTGGTGGCTTTTCTGAGGCATCGTGTGTTGCAGATGCCCTCCAAGTCTGGTAGCTGTGTTCCGATGGCCCTCTGAGCTCTATGGACTACCCGCTGTAGAGCTTTCCTTTCTGCCTCCGTGCAGCTGAGGTACCACACAGGGATGCCATGCGTTAGGATGCTCTCTATGGTGCAGCGGTAGAAGGTCGTCAGCAGCTGTTGGGGTAGACCAGACTTTTTCAGTGTTCTTCAGTAGAACAGTCTTTGTTGTGCCTTCTTGACCAGCGCAGCAGTGTTATTGGACCATGTTAGGTCCTCCGAAATGTGAATGCCCAGAAACTTGAAGCTGGACACTCTCTCCACACTGTCCCCGTTGATAGAGATCGGGGCATATTCCCCGTTATGTGACCTACGGAAGTTGATGATCAGCTCCTTGGTCTTGGTGGTATTTAGGGACAGGTTGTTATCCGAGCACCAGTCCGCCAGGTTCTGCACCTCCGCTCTATAGTTTGTTTCATCCCCGTTGGTGATAAGCCCGATCACCGTTGTGTCGTCTGCAAACTTGACAATGGTGTTGGTGTCGAATGCAGGAACACAGTCGTGTGTGAAGAGGGAGTAGAGCATGGGGCTCAGAACACAGCCCTGTGGTGTGCCGGTACTCAGGGTGATAGTGGAGGACAGGTGCGGGCCCATTCTCACTGCCTGCGGTCGTTCCAGCAGGAAGTCCAGGATCCAGTCACATAACGACGAGCTGAGGCCTAGCTGGTGGAGTTTGGTGATGAGCTTGGTGGGGATGACCGTGTTGAAGGCAGAACTATAGTCAATGAATAGCATCCTCACATACGTGCCCTGTCTCTCCAGGTGAGTCAGGACAGTGTGAAGAGCCAGAGAGATGGCGTCCTCTGTGGATCTATTTGCCCTGTATGCAAATTGATGTGGGTCCAGTTAGTCAGGGATGCTGGATTTGATGTGTGAGAGGACCAGCCTCTCAAAGCACTTCATGACTATCGGCGTTAGGGCAACCGGGCGGTAGTCGTTCAGGTTGGAGATCTTTGCTTTTTTCGGCACCGGAACTATGATAGCCGACTTCAGGCACTTGGGGACCGTAGCCAGAGATAATGACAGGTTAAAGATCCTGGTGAATACCTCAGCCAGCTGTTCAGCACAGTCTTTCAGTACCCTTCCTTGAACTCCATCCGGTCCTGCAGCCTTGCGTGGGTTGACCCTTTGCAGAGCGCGTTGTACCTCCTTTGTGCTCAGTTGCAAGACCTGTCCCTCCGCCTCGGCTGGGGTTCTTCCACTCAAGGTGGTTTTGCCAGTTTCAAAGCGGGCAAAGAAGGTGTTAAGCTCGTTGGTCAGTGCCATATCGCTGTGGGGGCAGGCAGGGCTGCTCTTGTAGCCAGTGATGTCCCTGACACCCTGCCACATGCTTCTGGTGTCCGTGGTGTTGAAGTGGTCTTCCACCCGTTGCCTATGGGTGTCTTTGGCCCTTTTAATACCTTTGTTCAGGTGTGATCTGGCAACACTGTATGCTGAAGTGTCACCAGATTTAAAGGCAATGTTGCCGGGCTGAAGTGAGACCTTCCATCGACCATACTTAACGGGGGATTGTAAACGCTGCTACAAGCTGCAGCGGTCCTTTGCATTTGGACCCTCTCCATCCATCCAGAACAAGGGGTCACAGTTTAAGGATAAGGGGGAAGTCTTTTAGGACCGAGATGAGAAAAAAAAATTTCACACAGAGAGTGGTGAATCTGTGGAATTCTCTGCCACAGAAGGTAGTTGAGGCCAGTTCATTGGCTATATTTAAGAGGGAGTTAGATGTGGCCCTTGTGGCTAAAGGGATCAGGGGGTATGGAGAGAAGGCAGGTACGGGATACTGAGTTGGATGATCAGCCATGATCATATTGAATGGCGGTGCGTACAGGCTCGAAGGGCCGAATGGCCTACTCCTGCACCTATTTTCTATGTTTCTATGTTTCCCAGGCTCTAGTCTTATCATTTTTTTGAATTCTCTCAGTTGTCATGCAGCCAATTTTCCAGTCAATTTACCCTTTGACCACAGGTGCAATGAGCCTTCACCTTTGCTTTCAGCCCACCGTTGATGGATGCTGACAAACACTCCTGCAAGCTGCGATGCTCCGCTCACAGCCTCATTTCAAAGTCATCCTCGACACCAGACTCCAGTGACACGTACGGGAACAATCTCTCTCGCCTGGACCCATGCTGATGGGTCTAGATTGCTTTCTGTCCCTCAAGATAAGCCTGGATTGCTTCCATCGCAATAAACTCCCCGCACCCTAATAACCTGCCCTCTCCCAGTCCCAAGCCAACTGACCTGAAATTCTTGCCTTCACTCAAGTTGTTGTACCTTCAACACTACCCACGCTGCCTCTTGGGCTTCTCATCTTGGCCAGTTTTGACGGCATTCCATCCCATTCTCCGTCCAGCTCTTTAAATATTAGAAATGTAGAGGCTTACAGCATGAACCAGGCCCTACATATATATATATATATGTGTGTGTGTGTGTGTGTGTGTGTGTGTGTGTGTGTGTGTGTGTGTGTGTGTGTGTGTGTGTGTGTGTGTGTGTGTGTGTGTGTGTGTGTGTGTATGTATATGTATATATGTATATATATATATGTATATACATATGTGTGTGTATATATATATATATATCTACGTGTATATATATGTGTATGTATGTATGTATGTATGTATGTGTGTGTGTGTGTGTGTGTGTGTGTGTATGTATATGCATATGTATATATGTGTATGTGTACATATATATGTGTGTGTATGTATGTATGTTTGTATGTACGTATGTATGCATGTATGTATGTATGCATGTATGTATGTATGTATGTATGTGTGTGTGTGTATGTATGTATGTTTGTGTGTATGTATGTATGTATGTATGCATGTATGTATGTATGTATGTATGTATGTATGTATGTATGTATGTATGTATGTATGTATGTATGTATGTATGTATGTATGTATGTATGTATGTGTATATAGAGTCATAGAGAGATACAGTGTGGAAACAGGCCCTTCAGCCCAACTTGCCCACACCAGCCAACATGTCCCATCCACACTAGTCCCACCTGCCTGTGTTTGATCCATATCCCCCCAAACCTGTCCTAGGTTGAATGATTGAATGGCGGAGTAGACTTGATGGGTTGAATGGCCTAATTCTACTCCTATCACTTATGACCTGATGACCATATGACCTATCCATGTACCTGTCGAACTGTTTCTTAAACGTTGGGATAGTCCCAGCCTCAACTACCTCCTCTGGCAGCTTGTTCCATACACCCACCACCCTTTGTGTGAAAATGTTATCCCTCGGATTCCTTTCAAATCTTTTCCCCTCCACTTTGAACCTCTGTTCTCTGGTCCTCGATTCATAAGAAGGATCTCTTGGCTTCAAACTGTTATTAATTAAAAAATGAATATATATATATATATATATATATATATATATATATATATATATATATATATATATATATATATATATATATATATATATATACTAAACTTTTTTGTTTGTTTATTATATTGTTAACAGAGCACTCTGTTTACATATTCTGTTGTGTTGCTGCAAGTAAGAATCTCATTGTTCTGTCTTGGACCTATGACAATAGAACACTCTTGACTGTCGAAACCGTAGCGTCCAAACAAACCCCACGCGGTCACATGGAGAACGTGCAGAATCCGTACAGACAGCACCCGAGGTCAGTCTGAAGAAGGGTCTCGACCCGAAACGTCACCCATTCCTTCTCTCCTGAGATGCTGCCTGACCTGCTGAGTTACTCCAGCATTTTGTGAATAAATACCTTTGATTTGTACCAGCATCTGCAGTTATTTTCTTATAGCACCCGAGGTCAGGAATGAACCAGGGTCTCTGGCACGGTCTCTGACTCCAAGTTTCATTTTATTTATTGGTAGGTTCACTCGGCTTCAAACTGTTATTAATAGATAGTGTAGGTGAAAAAAAACTGCAGACGCCGGTTAAAATTGAAGGTAGACACAAAATGTTGAAGTAATGTAAGAAAATAACTGCAGATGCTGGTACAAATCGAAGGTATTTATTCACAAAATGCTGGAGTAACTCAGCAGGTCAGGCAGCATCTCGGGAGAGAGGGAATGGGTGACATTTCGGGTCGAGACCCTTCTTCAGACTGATGTCAGGGGGGCGGGACAAAGGAAGGATATAGGTGGAGACAGGAAGATAGAGGGAGATCTGGGAAGGGGAGAACTCAGCGGGTCAGGCAGTATCGCGGGAGAGAAGGAATGGGTGACGTTTCGGTCCGAGACCCTTCCTCAGCATCAGTCCGAAGAGGAGTCTCGACCCGAAACGTCACCCATTCCTTCTCTCCCGAGATGCTGCCTGACCCGCTGAGTGACTCCAGCATTTTGCGCGTACCTTTTGTTATTAATAGAAAATGAATTTCAAATACCAGAGGGCATAGCTTTAAGAAAGAGATGAGCAAAGTTTAAAGGTGATGCGTAAGGCAGGTTTTTTACATAGCGGGTGGGTGATTTTTTTTTAGATTTAGAGATACAGCGCGGAAACAGGCCTAGAACGTGCTGTCAGGGGCAGTGGTTGAAGCAGATGCGATAATGACATTTAAGACATTTGGATTGGCACTTGGATATGCAGCGATATGGATTATGTGCAGGTAGATAGGTGATGGTCTAGGCCTCATGTTCGGCACAGACATTGTGGGCCGAAGGGCCTGTTCTTGTGCTGTACTGTTCTATGTTCCCTGTTTAGTTTAGACAATAGACAATAGACAATAGAGAATAGGTGCTGGAGGAGGCCATCTGGCCCTTCAAGCCAGCACCGCCATTCAATGTGATCATGGCTGATCATTCTCAATCAGTACCCCGTTCCTGCCTTCTCCCCATACCCCCTGACTCCGCTATCCTTAAGAGCTCTATCCAGCTCTCTCTTGAATGCATTCAGAGAATTGGCAGAGAATTCCACAGATTCACAACTCTGTGACTGAAAACGTTTTTCCTCATCTCCGTTCTAAATGGCCTACCCCTTATTCTTAAACTGTGGCCCTTTGTTCTGGACTCCCCCAACATTGGGAACATGTTTTCTGCCTCTAACGTGTCCAACCCCTTAATAATCTTATACGTTTCGATAAGATTCTTATACGTTTCGATAAGATTGGTTTAGTTTAGTTTAGTTTAGTTTAGTTTGGAGATACAGCGCGGAAACAGGCCCTTCAGCCCATCGAGTCCGCTCCGGCCAGCGATCCCCGCACATTAACACTATCCTACTCTAGGGACAATTTTACATTTATACCAAGCCAATTAACCTCCAAACCTGTAGGTCTTTAGAGAGCGTGGGAGGAAACCGAAGATCTCAGAGAAACCCCACGCAGGTCACGGGGCGAGCGTACAAACTCCGTACAGACAGCACCCGTAGTCGGGATCGAACCCGGGTCTCTGGCGCTGTGAGGCAGCAACTCTACCACAGCGCCACCATTCTGCTCTCTCAATTGTGTGAATGTGGGGCATGCCATTACAACTGGCGATGAATGGCGTGACTGGTGCTAAAATGAGCAAAATCATTTACGAGACAGGCATGGCACGGTGGCGCAGCGGGTGGAGTTGCGGCCTTGCAGCGCCGGAGGCCTGGGTTCGATCCCAACAGCGGGCGCCGTCTGTACGGAGTTTGTACGTTCTCCCCGTGACCTGCAAGGGTTTGCTCCGGGATCTCCGGTTTCCTCCCACACTCCAAAGCCGTGCAGGTTAATTGGCTTGGTGTAAGTGTAAAATTGTCCATAGTGTGTGTGCGTGTGTGCATGTGTGCGTGTGTGTGTGTGTGCATGCGTGTGTGCATGTGTGCGTGCGTGTGTGCGTGCGTGTGTGCGTGCGTGCGTGCGTGTGTGCGTGCGTGTGTGCGTGTGTGCGTGCGTGCGTGTGCGTGTGCGTGTGCGTGTGTGTGTGCGTGTGTGTGTGTGTAGGACAGTGCTAGTGCGCGGGGATCGCTGGTCGGTGCGGACTCGGTGGGCCGAAGGGCCTGTTTCTGCCCGGTATCTCTCAACTAAACTAAACTATGACAAGTCTGCTTCTTTAGGAGATAGATGGTGATTAGTATGCTGATCACTCGTGATAGGAATCATTGTGCATGAATCAAAATCCCAGTTTATGTGAAGTGATTTGGAATTTTGTAGCTGACTGAAAATGATGATTAAGTTTGCCGAAGGCAGTCAGATCCATAATTTTTAAAGTGCAGTTCTTAATACATTCCGTATGAAAACTGCAAATGTCTTGTAATTATTACACAGGGGAAGGGCGTTAGTATTCGCAACTAACAACAACTGCCCACATTTAAAGGGGAATAAATTTGCAAACAAGTTGTTTGTTTCATGCAAATGGACACATTTTATGAAAGGTGGCCAGGATTATTTCTTGAAACCACTGGCATGCGATTAAGATTCTTCAAGGACAGATGCCGACGCATAATCATCTTTGTTTAGATCGGAGTCGTTAAAATTTAATCAGATTCTTTGTGTGTGAGCTGAAACGATTTTGGACGTTTCAGTAAAAAGAACAAAAAAGAACAAACTCCACTGTTGGAAGCACCTATGGCCCGAGAAACAAGTTGCCTCTGTTTCGTTTAGTTTAGCTTAGAGATACAGTGCGGAAACAGGCCCTTCGGCCCACCCAGTCCGCGCCGACCAGCGATCCCCGCACATTAACGCGTTAGGAACAATTTACAAAATGCTGGAGTAACTCAGCAGGTCAGGCAGCATCTCAGGGGAGAAGGAATGGGTGACGTTTCGGGTCGAGACGTCTCGTCTCGAGACGAAGATCTCGGAGAAAACCCACGCAGGTCACGGGGAAAACGTACAAACTCCGTACAGATGGCGCCCGTGGTCAGGATCGAACCCGGGTCTCTGGCGCTGTGAGGCAGCAACTCTACCACTGCCCCACCCACCGTGCCACGCGACGATTTAGATCGAAGGGAATTTGGGGAGAATACTTCTTGACCAAAGGAGATCTAAATTATTGATTGATTGGTTTTCGTTTTTGGTTAAATTGAATGCTTCGAGCAAAGGGGCTTTTCCATTTGACTTCCTTTCCACTTTAATTACCTGCTTGCTTCATAGAAACACAGTAACTAGGTTCGGGTGTCGGCCATTCGGCCCTTCGAGTCAGCACCGCCATTCAATACGATCTCGGCTGATCATCCACAATCAGTACCCCGTTCCTGCTTTTCCCCCCATAGCCCTTGATTCCGTTAGCCCGAAGAGCTAAATCCAACTCTTGGAAAACATCCAGTGAATTGGCCTCCACTAGCCTTCAGAGGCAGAGAATTCCACAGATTCACAACTCTCTGGGTGAAAAAGCTTTTCCTCATCTCAGTCCTAAAGTGCCTCCCCTTTATTTGTTAAAGTGTGTCCCTGGTCACCCCCCCCCCCCCACCCCCCCCCCCCCACCCCCCCCCCCACCCCACCCCCCCCCCCCCCCCATGGAGCGCAGGAGGATGAGAGAAGATCTTTTCGAGGTATCTTCTCCTTCATCTTCTTCTTGCGTTTGAGGCAGCAGGAGTTATGTAACGCCCTCTGAAAAAGTTTTTCCTCATCTCAGTTCTAAATGGCCTACCCCTTATTCTTAAATACAGTGAACTAGCTTTTCGTTGCGTATTTAACGAGGACAGCGCAGTCGAACATGCCGTGCAGCGCTGTTTGCCGGTCTGCTCCACACACGCAGGCTGCTGATGGACGCAACCCCCAACGATGCACGTTGGCGTTGGACCGGCCGACCCCTGTGTGGAGCCGGTTCAGGGCGACACACTCTTCGCGGGGCGTGTCCGAGCCGGGTGGGGCTGTGGTGTTCGGTGCGACAGTGAATCGAGGAGGTGGCGATGTCTGTTCCCAGCTGGTTCTCCATGCTCCTAGTATGTTGAAACCGGAGCCACAGAGGGTCGCTGCATGACGGGAGAAAGGGTGACGAGATGACAGGCGTTGAGGTCCCAGTTGCTGTGAATCCTGGGCGAGGTGGAGCAAAGGTATACAAAAATTTCCGAGGTATACAAAATCATGAGAGGAATAGATCGGGTAGATGCACAGAGTCTCTTGCCCAGAGTAGGGGAATCGAGGACCAGAGGACAAGGGTTCAAGGTGAAGGGGAAATGATTTAATAGGAATCCGAGGGGTAACTTTTTCACACAAAGGGTGGTGGGTGTATGGTACGAGCTGCTAGAGGAGCTAGTTAGTGCCATTAGCTTTCTTCACTGCCTGCTGTACCTGCATGCTTACTTTGACCCTGCATGCTTACTCGACCCGGAACGTTCCTTCTCTCTGGAGATGCCGCCTGTCCCTCTGAGTTACTCCGGCATTTTGTGCCCATCTTCAATGCAATTCTTGGCGGTTTCAAAGCTCTCTCCTGCAATTAGGGCGGCACGGTGGCGCAGCGGTAGAGTTGCTGCCTTACAGCGAATGCAGCGCCGGAGACTCAGGCTCGATCCTGACTACAGGCGCCGTCTGTACGGAGTTTGTACGTTCTCCCCGTGACCTGCGCGGGTTTTCTCCGAGATCTTCGGTTTCCTCGTACACTCCAAAGACGTCCAGGTTTGTAGGGTTAATTGACTGGGTAAATGTTTTAAAAAATTGTCCCTAGTGTGTGTAGGATAGTGTTAATGTGCGGGGATCACTGGGCGGCGCGGACTCGGTGGGCCGAAGGGCCTGTTTCCGCGCTGTATCTCTAAATCTAAAAATAAAATAAAAAATGACATCGTGAGTGGTCAGCTTCCCACTTGACTTCGTAATGATAAGTGACCTTGACAGGAGATGGTAAATGGAACCAAGGGGGACTCTTGGAAGATAGTGCCCACCAACCTGATTAAATCCAATGTGATTTGGGATGCTGTGCCACCATTATCCTGCTATAAGGGTTTCAAAGAGGTCACTGGTGAGGAGCAGGGAGACAAGCTGAACTTGATTGACTTGTGAAAATTGTTTTAACTCCTTGGTTCTGAAAGAATGGAGTATCTTCAAAGCTCAGGGGGGGAAAGAGATTAAATGACACAGCTCAGAAGCAGATAGAAGGCAGTAAGAAACGGGCTATGAGATCTCTCTAGTTTTCTGGAAAAGTTTAGAGATACAGCAGGGAAGCGGGACCTTTCGGCCCACCGGGTCGGCACCGACCGGCGATCCCCGCACATTAACACTATCCTACACACACTAGGGACAATTTTACATTTATACCAAGCCAATTAACCTACCAACCTGTTTGGAGTTTAGATTTTAGATTTAGATTTAGAGATACAGCGCGGAAACAGGCCCTTCGGCCCACCGAGTCCGCGCCGCCCAGCGATCCCCGCACATTAACACTATCCTACACACACTAGGGACAATTTTTCTTTTACATTTGCCCAGCCAATTAACCTACATACCTGTACGTCTTTGGAGTGTGGGAGGAAACCGAAGATCTCGGAGAAAACCCACGCAGGTCACGGGGAGAACGTACAAACTCCGTACAGACGGCGCCCGTAGTCAGGATCGAACCTGAGTCTCCGGCGCTGCATTCGCTGTAAGGCAGCAACTCTACCGCTGCGCCACCGTGCCGCAGTGTGGGATTAAACCGGAGACCCCGGAGAAAACCCACCTAGGTCACGGGGAGAACGTGCAAACTCCGTACAGACAGCGCCCGTAGTCAGTAGTGGAAATGAATGGGGCGGCTACAGTAGCACAGCTGGTAAAGCAACTACCTCACAACACCAGATTCGATCCTGACTTCGGGTGCTGTCTGTGTGGAGTCTGTGTGGAGTTTGCTCCGGGTTTCCTTCGGGTTTCCTCCGGGTGCTCTGGTTTCCTCCCACGTCCCACAAAAGAGCGGGTATTCGGTCAATTGGCCTCTGTTAATTGCCCATCGTGTGCAGGGAGTGGATGGGAAAGTGGGCGAACATAGAACTAGTGTGAGCAGATGATCGATGGTTGGTGGCTTGGTTTAGTTTTGGAGGTACAGCGCGGAAACAGGACCCTTGGCCCACCAAGTCATTGAAAGTAGGCATGCAGGTGCAGCAGGCAGTGAAGAAAGCGAATGGTATGTTGGCATTCATAGCGAGGGGATTTGAGTATAGGAGCAGGGAGGTTCTGCTGCAGTTGTACAGGGCATTGGTGAGACCACACCTGGAGTATTGCGTACAGTTTTGGTCTCCTAATCTGAGGAAAGACATTCTTGCCATAGAGGGAGTACAGAGAAGGTTCACCAGATTGATTCCTGGGATGGCAAGACTTTCATATGAAGAAAGACTGGATAGACTCGGCTTGTACTCGCTGGAATTTAGAAGATTGAGGGGGCATCTTATAGAAACTTATAAAATTCTTAAGGGGTTGGACAGGCTAGATGCAGGAAGATTGTTCCCGATGTTGAGGAAGTCCAGAACAAGGGGTCACAGTTTAAGGATAAGGGGGAAGTCTTTTAGGACCGAGATGAGAACGTTTTTTTTTCACACAGAGAGTGGTGAATCGGTGGAATTCTCTGCCACAGAAGGTAGTTGAGGCCAGTTCATTGGCTATATTTAAGAGGGAGTTAGATGTGGCCCTTGTGGCTAAAGGGATCAGGGGGTATGGAGAGAAGGCAGGTATGGGATACTGAGTTGGATGATCAGCCATGATCATATTGAATGGCGGTGCAGGCTCGAAGGGCCGAATGGCCTACTCCTGCACCTATTTTCTATGTTTCTAAGTTTCTATGTAAGTCTGCTCCGACCAGCGATCCCCACGCACACTAACACTATTCCATACACCGGGGACAATTTACATTTATACCAGGCCAATTAACCTACAAACCTGTACGTCTTTGGAGTGTGGGACGAGACCGAAGATCTCAGAGAAAACCCACACAGGCCACGTGGAGAAGGTACAAACTCCGTACAGGCAGCTGCCATAGTCAGGATTGAACTATTTGGGTCTCTGGCGCTGTAAGGCAGCAACTCTACCAATGTGACACCATGCCTCTAAAACTAAAAACTAAAACTTTGAGTTTCCCATATTCTCCCAGTGCGGGCGTTTCTTTTGCTTAGATTAACCAGAATCGACTTTGTATTAATGAGGACGTCTCAGCATGAGCAAGGATCAATTCAAAAGCATGACTGGACATTTATTAATGAGCAAGTTTGAAGGGGAATTGAAGGAAAATGTAATTGTGTGAATACTGACTGTGGTGAAGCAACAAATTGGTTCAGTTCAACAAAGTTGAGGGGAATGAGAGACGATCAAGATTCTGAGAGTGACTGAGAGGGCCTGAGAGAATGTGTATGAGGGGACTGCAGATGCTGGTTTACACTGAGATTCTGATTTACTGTCTGAAGAAGGGTCTCAACCCGAAACGTCACCAGAACCAGGGGCCGCAGTCTAAGAATAAAGGGGAGGCCATTTAAAACTGAGGTGAGAAAAAACTTTTTCACCCGGAGAGCTGTGAATCTGTGGAATTCTCTACCACGGAAGGCAGTGGAGGCCAATTCACTGGATGAATTTAAAAGAGAGCTGGAGGCAATTTACAGAAGCCAATTAATTGGCATTCAAGAGAGAGCAAGATATAGCTCTTAAGGATAGCGGAGTCAGGGGGTATGGGGGGAAGGCAGGAACGGGGTACTGATTGAGAATGATCAGCAATCATCACATTGAATGGTGTTGCTGGCTTGAAGGGCCGATTGGCCTACTCCTGCACCTATTGTCTATTGTCTACTGTGAACCTACAAGCCTGTACGTCTTTGGAAAGTGGGAGGAATCTGGAGCACCCGGAGAAAACACACGCAGTCACAGGGAGAACGTACAAACTCCGTACTCAGGAACAAACCCAGGGCTCTGACGCTGTAAGCCAATAACTCTATCGCTGCACCACTATAGTACTAGCATAGATAAAGGACAATAGACAATAGGTGCAGGAGTAGGCTATTCGGCCCTTCGAGACAGCACTGCCATTCACTGTGATCATGGCTGATCATTCACAATCAGTACACCGTTCCTGCCTTCTCCCCATACCCCCTGACTCCGCTATATTTAAGGGCTCTATCCAGCTCTTTCTTGAAAGCATCCAGAGAATTGGCCTCCACTGCCTTCTGAGGCAGAGAATTCCACAGATTCACAACTCTCTGACTGAAAAAGATTTTCCTCTTCTCCGTTCTAAATGGCCTACCCCTTATTCTTAAACTGTGGCCCCTGGTTCTGGACTCCCCCAACATTGGGAACATGTTTCCTGCCTCTAACGTGTTCAATCCCTTAATAATCTTATACGTTTCAATGGGGCATCTTGGACGGCATGGGCAAGTTGGGCCGAAGGGCCCGTTTCCCTGCTGCATGAATGACTCTAAGAGATTTGTTTTTAGTCATTGATAGGACACAACCCTCGGTGGCAATGCAAGCATTAATTTCCTGTCCTTCATTGCCCCTGAACTAAGTAGACAGTCACGAGTCAACGGTGGATGTTGAGTTACATTTAGGACAGCACAGGTAAGGACTACAAAGGTTCCTTCCCGGCATTAACAAATAGGATGGGATTTTACAACATTCTGGCAGCCAATACCACATCTCAGATACTCGAAAATGAATTCCCAGCTGCCAAGGTGGGATTTGAACTCATGTATCTTGAGAGATGATTCAGACTTCCGGATGCCAGTCCAGCAACTTATCCACATGCATCACCACAGCCTTGGATAAAGTAGTGTAGCATCTGGCAGAAGGCCTCAGAAGGCAGTGGAGTCCAATTCTCTGAATGCATTCAAGAGAGAGCTAGATAGAGCTTTTAAGGATAGCGGAGTCAGGGGGTATGGGGAGAAGGCAGGAACGGGGTACTGATTGTGGATGGTCAGCCATGATCACATTGAATGGCGGTGCTGGCTCGAAGTGCCGAATGGCCTACTCCTGCACCTATTGTCTATTGTCTATTGGATTACAATGGCAACTTAGAAGTCATGGACCGTGAGGCAGTGCAGCGTAGGTTCACGAGATTGATCCCTGGGATGGCGGGACTGTCATATGAGGAAAGATTGAAAAGACTAGGCTTGTATTCAATGGAGTTTAGAAGGATGAGAGGGGATCTTATAGAGACGTATAAAATTATAAAAGGACTGGACAAGCTAGATGCAGGAAAAATGTTCCCAATGTTGGGCGAGTCCAGAACCAGGAGCCACAGTCTTAGAATAAAGGGGAGGCCATTTAAAACTGAGGTGAGAAGGAACTTTTTCACCCAGGGAGTTGTGAATTTGTGGAATTTCCTGACACAGAGGGCAGTGGAGGCCAAATCACTGGATGAATTTAAGAGAGAGTTAGATAGAGCTCTAGGGGCTAGTGGAATCAAGGGATATGGGGAGAAGGCAGGCACGGGTTATTGATTGGGGACGATCAGCCATGATCACAATGAATGGCGGTGCTGGCTTGAAGGGCCGAAGGGCCGAATGGCCTCCTCCTGCATCTATTTTCTATGTAACCTATCTATCTATGTAAGTCTACTCTGCCATTCCATCACGGCTGATCTATCTCTCTCTCTCTCTCTCTCTCTCTCTCCCAACCCCATTCTCCTGCCTTCTCCCCTTAAACCCCTGACACCCGTACTAACCCCATACTAATTTAGTGCAGAAATCACTGAATCACTAGATTCTTGATTAGTACGGGCCTCAGAAGGCTTTTTGTGCATTGTTTTATTGGATGTAAATAGCCCGTGGAAAGCTCGTGTGGTTAGTGGGTCTCTCACGGTGAAGATCTGTGTGGTTAAAAACGGTCAACTATTCATCATTTTGCATCTTTGAAATAGGTTGGTCCTAACTTTAGAACACATTTCCTCAATCTTGCCCCACTTGCAGTGTTAATAACAAGTCCTGACCCACAAAGTGTCCACATAAATGGGTCTTCTCTCTTCTTCAGTAAACAAGGCCTCAATGCTGCCTTTGGGTTTTAGTTTTAGTATTGGAGATACAGCGCCGAAACAGGCCCTTCGGCCCACCGGGTCCGCGCCGACCAGTGATCCCCGCACATTAACACTATCCTACACGCACAACACACACACTGGGAACAATTTTTTTAACATTCTACCAATCTGATTAACCTACAAACCTGTACGTCTTTGGAGTGTGGGAGGAAATCTGTGGAATTCTCTGCCTCAGAAGGCAGTGGAGGCCAATTCTCTGAATGCATTCAAGAGAGAGCTAGATAGAGCTCTTAAGGATAGCGGAGTCAGGGGGTATGGGGAGAAGGCAGGAGTTATTGAGAATGATCAGCCATGATCACATTGAATGGCGGTGCTGGCTCGAAGGGAGTAGAATGAGGCCATTCGGCCCGTCGAGTCTACTCCGCCATTCAAATCATGGCCGATCTCTCTGCCTCCTAATCCCGTTTTCCTGCCTTTTCTCCCCAAAAACCATTGACGCCCGTTCTAATCAGGAATTTAAAGGTAGACACAAAAAGCTGGAGTAACTCAGTGGGCAGGCAGCATCTCGGGAGAGAAAGGAATTCCTTCTCTCCAGAGATGCCGCCTGACCCGCTGAGTTACTCCAGCTTTTTTGGGGTCTACCTTCGATTTAAACCAGCATCTGCAGTTTATTTTCTTACTAATCAGGAATTTGTCTGTCTCTGCCTTAGAAAAAATATCCACTGACTTGGCCTCCACTGCCCTCTGTGGCAGTGCGGTCCACAGATGAACTACCCTCTGAGTGAAGAAGTTCATCCTCAATAGACAATAGCCAATAGGTGCATGAGTAGGCCATTCGGCTCTTCGAGCCAGCACCGCCATTCAATGTGATCATGGCTGATCATTCTCAATCAGTACCCCGTTCCTGCCTTCTCCCCATACCCCCTGACTCCGCTATCCTTAAGAGCTCTATCCAGCTCTCTCTTGAATGCATTCAGAGAATTGGCCTCCACTGCCTTCTGAGACAGAGAATTCCACAGATTCACAACTCTCTGACTGAAAAAGTTTTTCCTCTTCTCAGTTCTAAATGGCCTACCCCTTATTCTTAAACTGTGGCCCCTCCTCACCTCCTTTCTAAAACGAGCGCCCTTTAATTCTGAGGCCGTGACCTCTGGGCCTAGACTCTCCCCCGCCAGTGGAAACACCCTCTCCACGTCCTCTCTGTCTGTGCCTTTGTTCTCCTCTTGTGCTGCACCGCTCCACGAGATGATGGATGGACTGCCAGTCCGGTGGGGCAGTCTTTGTCCCACTTCGCCGGCGTCTCATCATTTCTCGGTTTACCTGACGCTCCACTCGACGTGGCGATCTGTCAGGCTATCACTGTGGCGTGTCGGTTAGCTTGCCACGTTAACAACCCAACGAGCCGTGAATGACAGTCAAGACGCCGAGCGACCAGAGTAACCAAAGGAACTTTGATGCAAAAAAACCCAAAAAAACCCCCAAAACTTCCTCTTAAATCCCCTTGCAAGGTCGTCTAAGCGTTGTGGCAATAGCCTCAGACAAACAGCGGTCAAAAATGGGCGCAGCGGTAGAGTTGCTGCCTTACGAGAGGAATAGATCGGGGGAGATACACAGAGACTCTTGCCCAGAGTAGAGGAATCGAGGACCAGAGGACATACATAGGTTCAAGGTGAAGGGGAAAAGATTTAACAGGAATCTGAGGGAGTAACTTTTACACACAAAGGGTGGTGGGTGTTTGGAACGAGCTGCCAGAGGAGGTAGTTGAGGCTGGGACTATCCCAACGTTTAAGAAACAGTTAGACAGGTACATGGATAGGACAGGTTGGGAGGGATATGGACCAAACGCAGGCAGGTGAGACTAGTGTAGCTGGGACATGTTGGCCGGTGTGGAAAAGTTGGGCCGAAGGGCCTGCTTCCACACTGTATCACTCTAAGACTCTTACAGCAATAGAGACCTGGGTTGGATCCTGACTACGGGTGCTGTCTGTACGGAGTTTGCACGTTCTACCTGTGATCGCATGGGTTTTCTCCAGGTGCTCCAGTTTTCTTCCGCATTCCAAAGTCGTACAGGTTTGTAGGTTAATTGGTTTCTGTAAATTACACCTCGTGTGTAGGGTGCGAAACTGGGTTAATGTTGAACTGGTGTACAGGCGATCGTTCGTCGGTATGAACTCAAAGGCCTGGAGGATTAGGCTTCGTTGGTAAATTGGCTTCTGTAAGTAGTACTTTGTCCCTAGTGGAGGATACGGAATAGTGCTAGTGTATGGGATGATCACTGGCCCATTCCACACAGAAGGCTGTGGAGTAGGATTGCCAACTTTCTCACCCCCAAATAAGGGACAATAGGTGACGTCACCGCCCACGCCCCATGTGTCCTCACGCTCCACGAATGGTAGAAGCGGCCACGTGCTCCCACTCAACCAATGGTAGCCGCCCGGGCCGGGAGGCGGGTGTCGTGGTTACCGGTGTTCAAAATGAAGCAGATGACACGGAGAATTCTTCAAGAAGTTAAAAGCCTTTATTTGCAAACAACGGCTGGAACAACCAGGATGTCAACCATCTGACTGCCCACTTAGTACACCGGGCAGCCTATTATTCTAAACCTTATCTCCTTTGCATTACCTCATACCCACACTCCTTTCTTCAGTCCTTCATTTCTTTGTAGTACCCGTTTGTCCCGCCACCATTAAATCCCATTTAGTAATATATCCTTATCTCAATGCTCACATCCCTTCATATTTCGCCTCCCTTATTTCCTGCTAGTCCATCCCTCACATCCATCCATCACCCCAAGGCCTATGTTTTTCCTTATCTCTTCTCTTGCCACCATTAAATCCTACTCGTTGATGAATGTCTGCATCTCTTCGGATTCTGCTACCCTTATCATCTAGGCTAAAGCAAAGGTACAGGCTAAAGCAAAGGAGTGTTATGTTACAGAGACGTGTCAAGAGTAAGGAATGTCTAGAGCACCTTAATTAGTTACAGAGAGGCGCCTAATGCCTAAGTAGTTACAAACCTTAAACAACAATGTATAAAATAATACCGTAACAATGTCTAATGTATAAAATAATATCATGCAGAAAATAATATCGTATTATCTCCCGTACGGGTTGCTACGCAACCTCCGTTAGGCGAACACACTCGGCCCCGCTCCCCGAACACACACTCCGTCAGCCCACACTGTCCGGCCTACAGCGGCCTGCAGGCCTACAGTGTCCGGGCCTACAACGCCCCCCGGGCCTAATACGGGACAAGGGCGGATCCGTACGGGACAAACCAATTTAGCCCAAAATACGGGATGTCCCGGCTAATACGGGACAGTTGGCAACCCTACTGTGGAGGCCAAGTCAATGGATATTTCTACGGCAGAGATAGATAGATTCTTGATTAGTACGGGTATCAGGGGTTGTGGCGAGAAGGCAGGAGAATGGGGTTATTGGGGGAGAGATAGAACAGCCATGATTGAATGGCGGAGTAGACCTGATGGGCCGAATGGCCTAATTCTGCTCCTATAAAGACCTTATGATCGTCGCGGACTCGTTTGGGCCGAAGGGCCTGCTTCTGTGCTTCTGTACAGGGTCTAAAGTCTACAATGAGAGAAAGGCAGATGTGTTCGAAGAGATGCATTTGAAGGCACTCGGAACAGAATAAAAGCCAAGCTGATTAGCTAAGTGCAGCCAGATCTTCATGCAACGCTATTGAAAACTTTGCCAATGCACCGTAAAATTACACTAACCACATCAACTCTCTGCACACTGGCTACATCTGAGTATTAATTATAATTCAAACAAGGGTCACGGTTTTTCTACGATGTGCAGGCCAAGAAACATATTAAACATTTCCTCCAGAACGAAGCGCAAAGTAAATATTTTTTTAAGGTATCAAATTTCTCTCATTAGTCATGTGAATGCGATGAGTTATAAATACATAGTGTGTAGGAAGGAATTGCAGATGCTGGTTTAAACCGAAGGCAGACGCAAAATGCTGGAGTAACTCAGCGGGACAGGCAGCACATACAACATTATTAAGGGATTGGGCACTGCTAGGTGCAGGGAACATGTTCCTGATGTTGGGGGAGTCCAGAACCAGAGGCCACAGTTTAAGAATAAGGGGTAGGCCGTTTAGAACGGAGAAGAGGAAAAACTTTTTCACCCAGAGAGTTGTGAATTTGTGGAATTCTCTGCCACAGAAGGCAGTGGAGGCCGATTCACTGGATGCATTCAAAAGAGAGTTAGATAGAGCTCTTAGGGCTAGCGGAATCAAGGGATAGGTGGAGAGGGCAGGAACAGGGTACTGATTGTGGATGATCAGCCATGATCACATTGAATGGCTGTGCTGGCTTGAAGGGCCGAATGGCCTCCTCCTGCACCCATTGTCTATGTATCTACGTAACTCTGGAGAGAAGGAATGGGTGACGTTTTGGGTTCACTAGTCTGTAGAAGGGTCTCGACTCGAAACGTCACCCGTTCCTTCTTTCCAGAGATGTTGCCTGACCCGCTGAGTTACTCCAGCATCTTGTGTCTATCTTCGAGTTATAAATACATCCCAGGCAAAAAAACTAGCAGGGTTAGGAACCAGGAGTTTCAAACCAGCACCGTGGAGTTTATGTAGGAAGCAACTGCAGATGCTGGTTTAATCCGAAGAGAGACCCAAGAAGCTGGAGTAACTCAGCGGGACAGGCAGCATCTATGGAGAGAGGGAATGGGTGACGTTTCGGGTCGAGACCCTTCTTCAGATTAGAGTCAGGGGAGAGGGAAACGAGGGAAATGGACGGAACGAATGTGTGAAAGAAAAGCAAAAAAGTAACGATGGTAAAGGAAACCATCGGGCGGCACGGTGCCGCAGCGGTAGAGTTGCTGCCTTACAGCGAATGCAGCGCCTGAGACTCAGGTTCGATCCTGACTGCGGGCGCTGTCTGTACGGAGTTTGTACGTTCTCCCCGTGACCTGCGTGGGTTTTCTCCGAGATCTTCGGTTTCCTCCCACACTCCAAAGACGTACAGGTATGTAGGTTAATTGACTGGGTAAAATGTAAAAATTATCCCTAGTGTGTGTAGGATAGTGTTAATGTGCAGGGATCGCTGGGCGGCGCAGACTCGGTGGGCCGAAGGGCCTGTTTCCGCGCTGTATCTCTAAAAAAAAAGAAGAAAAAAAGAAATAGGCCAGTGTTAGCTGTTTGCTAGGTGAGAACGCAAAGCTGGTGCGACTTGGGTGGGGGAGGGATGGAGAGAGAGGGAAAGCAAGGGTTACTTGATGTGAGAGAAATCAATATTCATACCGCTGGGCTGCAAGCTGCCAGAGCGAAATATGAGAAGCTGTTCCTCCAACTTGCCTTGAATTTATTGGATTGGCTAAAGAAGTTTCTTCCTTCAAGGTTTGGCAATGAATCACAAGTGGTTTCTTTGATTGATGGTCCAAAAATAACTGACGTCCCAATTGACAGTACAATTAAAAGGATTATGCCCGTAAAAAAGCTGAACATGACTTTCATAGAGTCATCCAGCGCGGAAACAGGCCCTTCGGCCCAACTTGCCCACATGTCCCAGCAACACTAGGCCCGCATTTGGTCCATATCCCTCCAAACTTGTCCTATCCATGTACCTGCCTAACTGTTTCTTAAACGTTGGGATAGTCCCAGCCTCAACGACCTCCTCCGGCAGCTCGTTACATGTATCCACCACCCTATAATGTGAAAACGTTATCCCCTCAGATTCCTATTAAATCTTTTCCCCTTCACCTTCAACCTGCATCCCCTGGTCCTCGATTCCCCTACTCTGTGCGTCTGCCCAATCTCTTCCTCTCATGATTTTGTACACCTCCATGAGATCACCCCCTCATCCTCCTGCGCTCCAAGGAATAGAGTCCCAGCCTGATCAACCCCTCCCTACAGCTCAGCTTAGTGCCGTAAGAAAACAACGCAAACTGTAATACGGGGACTTCATTTCTCGGTCTGTTCCGAGCAGAATACATGCTGAATCATTCATTGGTCTATAAAAGTGACTGGAAAGAAGCATGCCGGTTGATCATCGAGGAGCTCGTAGTCTCAGGTTGAGACCGATGTTGGGAGCTCCAAGCTGCATGAAGTTCGACAAGCCCCGACCTGGGGTAGATCGCCCGGCTCGGGGGAGCTGAGATTCTTCCCGCCCCCCAAACACAGGAGCTTGATCGCCCCGATGAGGAAGGCCAGCCGCCGGCTACGGGAGTCAAAATCGTCCCGTCAACCGAAGGCTCGAGGCCCCCGATCGCTGGAGGACAAAGAAGGGAAGAGATTGAACTTTTCTTCGCCTTCCATCACAGTGAGGAATGCGGAGAAGTCACTGTGGTGGATGTTCAAGTTAACATGTATTTTGTGTGTCCTGTTGCTTTTTATTGTTATGACCGTACGGCAAATGAAATTCCTCGTATGTTGCAAAACACACTTGGCGAATAAAGTATGATCGTGATTGTGATTGATTGTGATTGCGATCCACCAAAGAGACACAAAATGCTGGAGTAACTCAGCGGGTCAGGCAGCATCTCTGGAGGAAAGAGAGTACGTGACGAGCTCCAAGTTCGCTGAGTTACTCCAGCATTTTGTGTCTTGCTTCAGTGTAAACCAGCATCTGCAGTTCCTTCCTGCACAACGTTGATCCGAGTCGGCCCTACACTCAGTGTCCGTGAATGATAACTGCCAGGCACCCTTGAGGCAATGTGCACATCATGTTCTTGGAGCAGAAATAGGCCATTCAGCCCATCAAGTCTACTCCGCCATTCAATCATGGCTGATCTATCTTTCCCCCGTTCTCCTGCCTTCTCCCCATAACCCCTGATGCCCGAACTAATCAAGAATCTGTCAATCTCCGTCTTAAGACGACCCATTAACTTGGCATCCACGGTCAACTGTGGCAATGAATTCCACAGATTCACCACCCTCTGACTAAAGAGAATCCTCCTCGTCTCCTTTCTAAAGGTACGTCCTTTTATTCTGAGGTTGTGTCCTCTGGTCCTAGACTCTCCACATCCACTCTATCCAGGCCTTTCACTGTTCTGTACGTTTCAATGAGGTCCCCCCTCATCATTCTAAACCCCAGTGAGTACAGGCCCAGTGCTGTCAAACGCTCATCATATGTTTAGTTTAGTTTAGTTTAGAGATACAGCACAGACACAGGCCCTTCGGCCCACCGGGTCCGCGCCAGCTAGCGATCCCCGTTTATTAACTATCCTACGCCCACTAGGGACAATTTTTACATTTACCAAGCCAATTAACCTACAAACATGTACGTCTTTGGAGTGTGGGAGGAAACTGAAGATCTCGGAGAAAACCCACCCAGGTCACGGGGAGAATGTACAAACTCCGTACAGACGGCACCCGTAGTCGGGATCGAACCCGGGTCTCCGGCGCTGCATTCGCTGTAAGGCATCAACTCTGCCGCTGTGCCACGGTGCCGCCCTTCAAAAAAGAAAATGTTAAACCAATCATTCCTGGGATCATTCTGGTAAACCTCTGGAGTTGAGTATAGAAGCAAAGAGGTCCTTCTGCAGTTGTACAGGGCCCTAGTGAGACCGCACCTGGAGTACTGTGTGCAGTTTTGGTCTCCAAATTTGAGGAAGGATATTCTTGCTATTGAGGGCGTGCAGCGTAGGTTTACTAGGTTAATTCCCGGAATGGCGAGATTGACGTATGTTGAAAGACTGGAGTGACTAGGCTTGTATACACTGGAATTTAGAAGGATGAGAGGGGATCTTATTGAAACGTATAAGATTATTAAGGGATTGGACACCCTAGAGGCAGGAAACATGTTCCCAATGTTGGGGGAGTCCAGAACCAGGGGCCACAGTTTAAGAATAATGGTTAGGCCATTTAGAACGGAGATGAGGAAAAACTTTTTCACTCAGAGAGTTGTAAATCCGTGGAATTCTCTGCCTCAGAAGGCAGTGGAGGCCAATTCTCTGGATGCTTTCAAGAATGAGCTACATAGAGCTCTTAAGGATAGCGGAGTCAGAGGGTATGGGGAGAAGGCAGGAACGGGGTATTGATTGTGGATGGTCAGCCATGACCACATTGAATGGCGGTGCTGGCTCGAAGTGCCGATTGGCCTATTCCTGCACCTATTGTCTATTGACCCTCTCCAGCACCACACTCTCCACATCCACTCTATCCAGTCTGAGGAAGGGCCCTGGTCTGAAACGTTGCCTGTCCATTCCCTCCGCTGTCTCTTCCAGCACTTTGAGCTGTGTATAGATTAGCTGTTAATTACATATGCTGTGCATTCAAAAGAGCGAGACGGCGAGGCTTATTTTCAATTCATCCACTGTTAAATGAGCTTCAAATGCCATTCCCCATGGCTGCACCTTAACCTGGAAAACCTGACAGGAATATTCACCGGGAATGTGAGCAGGAAGCCCATCCACTGCGAGGTAGGTGGTCATAGAGTCACAGAGTGATACAGTGTGGATTCAGGCCCCCCGGCCCAACTTGCCCACACAGGCCAACATGTCCCAGCTACCCTAGTCCTACCTGCCTGCGCTTGGTCCATATCCCTCCAAACCTGTCCTATCCATGTACCTGTCTAACGGTTTGCTAAATGTTTTAGATTTTAGATTTTTTAGAGATACAGCGCGGAAACAGGCCCTTCGGCCCACCGGGTCCGCGCCGCCCAGCGATCCCCGCACGTTAACACTATCCTACACACACTAGGGACAATTTTTACATTTTACCCAGTCAATTAACCCACATACCTGTACGTCTTTGGAGTGTGGGAGGAAACCGAAGATCTTGGAGAAAACCCACGCAGGTCGCGGGGAGAACGTACAAACTCCGTACAGACGGCGCCCGTAGTCAGGATCGAACCTGAGTCTCCGGCGTTGCATTCGCTGTAAGGCAGCAACTCTACCGCTGCGCCACCGTGCCGCCTGTTGGGATAGTCCCAGCCTCAACTACCTCCTCCGGCAGCTCGTTCCATACATCCACCACTCTTTGTGTGAAAGGGCTACCCCTCAGATTCATATTAAATCTTTCCCCCTCCACCTTGAACCTGTGTTCTCCACTCCTACTCTGGGCACGAGACTGTGTGTGCGTCTGCCCGATCTATTCCTCTCATGGTTTTGTACACCTCCCTAAGATCACCCCTCATCCTCCTGCACTCCAAGGAATAGAGACCCAGCCTGCTCAATCTCTCCCTGTAGTTCAGATCGTCCAGCCCTGGCAACATGGGGTGAATGGGAGTCCAGAGTGCACATTGATTACAGCTCCTTCCGAGACCGCAAGGAAGTGCAGAGAATTGTGGACGCAACCCAGACCGTCACGCAAACCAACCTCCCTCCCATTGACCATGACCATTTACACCTCACGCTGCCTCGGCAAGGCCAGCAGCATAATCAACGACCAATCAATACTCATCCAGTCATAGAGTCATAGAGTCATAGATTGATACATTGTGGAAACAGGCCTTTCGGCCCAACTCGTCCACACCAGCCAACAATCCTAGTCCCACTTCCTGCGCTTGGTTCATAACCCTCCAAACCTGTCCTATCCATATACCTGTCCAACTGTTTCTTAAATGATGGGATAGTCCCAGCCTCAGCTACCTCCTCTGGCAGCTTGTTCCATACACCCACCATCCTCTGTGTGAAAAAGTTACCCCTCGGATTCCTATTAAATCTTTCCCTCTTCGCCTTGAACCTATGTCCTCTGGTCCTCGATTCCCCTACTCTGGGCAAGAGACTCTGTGCGTCTACCCGATCTATTCCTCTCATGATTTTGTACACCTCTATAAGATCTCCCCTCGTCCTCCTGCGTGCATTGGAATAGAGACCCAGCCTACTCAACCTCTCCCTATAGCTCACACCCTCTAGTCCTGGCAACATCCTCGTAAATCTTCTCTGAACCCTTTCAAGCTTGACAATATCTTTCCCATAACATGGTGCCCAGAACTGAACACAATATTCTAAATGCGGTTTCACCAACGTCTTAATGTATACAAATGCAACATGACCTCCCAACTTCTGTACTCAATACTCTGACTGATGAAGGCCAAAGTGCCAAAAGCCCTTTCGACCACTTTACCTACCTGCGACTTGACCTTCAAGGAACCATGCGCCTGCACTGCTAGATCCTTCTGCTCGACAACACTACCCAGAGGCCTACCATTCACTGTGTAGGTCCTGCCCTTGCTCGACTTCTCAAAATGCAACACCTCACACTTCTCTCTATTAAATTCCATCAACCATTCCTCCGCCCACCTGGCCAATCGATCCAGATCCTGCTGCAATCTTTCACAACCATCTTCACTATCTGCGAAAATACTAACTTTTGTACCATCAGCAAACCTGCTAATCTTGACCTGTATGTTCTCATCCAAGGACTGGGCTGGAGTGAATAGTGTAAGAAGGAACTGCAGAGGCTGGCTTACACCCAAGATAGACACAAAATGTTGGAGTCACTCAGCGGGACAGGCAGCATCTCTGGATAGAAGGAATGGGTGAATTTTCGGGTCGAGACCATTCTTCATACTGAATGGCCTGCATATGCACTGTATGACTCAATGATTCTACACAACTCAGGGGAAAATAATTTCCAGGCCAAGGGATTATGATGCCAATTGAAATTCCAACGAGTTATAGCCATTACAGTGTCCCGGAGCTGATTCCATTGCCTTGAGAACCTTTGGAGGATTTTCACAGAGTTTGTCTTTAATTGGATACATACACATATCTTGCATTAGACCGGTCCCTGGTGAGTTTGTTGCTTAGCCAGCGAAAGCGGGTGGACGATGTATGGAATCACATCAGTTACTAATGGGAATAACTTGCTTCCACCGTATGAAATTATTGCAGAATGTATTCCCTGTTAAAGGATACATAGAAACATAGAAAACAGGTGCAGGAAGAGGCCATTTGGCCCTTCGAGCCAGCACCGCCATTCATTGTGATCATGGCTGATCATCCACAATCAGTACCCCGTTCCTCCCCTCTCCCCATACCCCCTGACTCCGCTATCTTTAAGGGCTCTATCGAGCTCTCTCTTGAAAGCATCCAGAGAATTGGCCTCCACTGCCTTCTGAGGCAGATAATTCCACAGATTTACAACTCTCTGAGTAAAAAAGGTTTTCCTCATCTCCATTCTAAATGGCCTACCTCTTATTCTTAAACTGTGGCCCCTGGTTCTGGACTTCTCCAACATCGGGAACATGTTTCCTGCCTCTAGCGTGTCCAATCCCTTAATAATCTTATATGTTTCAATGAGATCGCCAGTCATCCTACTAAATTCCAGTGTATACAAGCCCAGTTGCTCCAGTCTTTGAGGAGGCCATTTGGCCCTTCGAGCCAGCACCGCCATTCATTGTGATCATGGCTGATCATCCACAATCAGTACCCCGTTCCTCCCCTCTCCCCATACCCCCTGACTCCGCTATCTTTAAGGGCTCTATCGAGCTCTCTCTTGAAAGCATCCAGAGAATTGGCCTCCACTGCCTTCTGAGGCAGAGAATTCCACAGATTTACAACTCTCTGAGTAAAAAAGGTTTCCTCATCTCCGTTCTAAATGGCCTACCCCTTATTCTTAAGCTGTGGCCCCTTGTTCTGGACTTCCCCAACATTGGGAACATGTTTCCTGCCTCTAACGTGTCCAATCACTCAATAATCTTATACGTTTCGATAAGATCTCCTCGCTCCCCGTTCTTGCCCTCTCCCCACACCCCCTGACTTTATTCTTAGACAGTGTGGTCCCTGGTTCTGGACTCCCCCAACATTGGGAACATTTTTCCTGTATCTAGCTTGTCCAGTCCTTTTATAATTTTATACGTCTATGGAAGATCCCCTCAAGTCCTTCTAAATTCCAGTGAATACATAAGCCCAGTCTTTCCAATCATTCCTCATATGACAGTCCCTCCATCCCGGGGATTAACCTCGTGAACCTACGCTGCACTGCCTCAATAGCAAGGATGTCCTTCCTCAAATTAGGAGACCAAAACTGCACATGATACATTTCCGACCGTTTATAATTCCTGTCTCGGGAACAGGTATCCACTGGGTTCAGGTGCGAAATTAGAAATTAATGCGTCCTAATGATACACAGTCAAAGTTCACAGGCGTGCGGGGCTGTTAAAACATCACGATTTTGGTGAATGTGAAACAGTGTGTTAAGCACCTAACAAAGTGAATCACAAGCAAGCCAATCCCCTGCCACAGGCTCAGTATAATTCCAAAGAATTACTGGCAGAGTCCGTGCCTGCTTGCAATGCTCGTACCTCTGTCCAAAAAACAAAGAGTCCGAAGAAGGGTCTCATAGAAACATAGAAAATAGGTGCAGGAGTAGGCCATTCGGCCCTTCGAACCAGCACCGCCATTCAATATGATCATGGCTGATCATCCAACTCAGTATCCCGTACCTGCCTTCTCTCCATACCCCCTGATCCCTTTAGCCACAAGGGCCACATCTAACTCCCTCTTAAATATAGCCAATGAACTGGCCTCAACTACCTTCTGTGGCAGAGAATTCCACAGATTCACCACTCTCTCTGTGTGAAAAAAAACGTTCTCATCTCAGTCCTAAAAGACTTCCCCCTTATCCTTAAACTGTGACCCCCTTGTTCTGGACTTCCCCAACATCGGGAATAATCTTCCTGCATCTAGCCTGTCCAACCCCTTAAGAATTTTGTACGTTTCTCGACCCGAAACGTCACCCATTCCTTCTATCCAGTCCTCTAGTTCCTCCAGCTTTCTGTGTCTATCTTCAGTTTAAACCAGCATCTGCCGTTCCTTCCTACTCAAAAACAAAAAGCCTGGCAGTTTGCAAATTCCACTCGAATCCCTCCTGTGCTGGTCACGGATAATACCTCTCCCTTGTTATCCACGTTGGATTCTCTTCTCAGTGTTGGCGTTTGCAATCTCTCCACTACCTCCGCTTAGAACTTCATTCTGAAGAAGGGGGGTCATAAGATCACGAGGTCATAAGGAATAGGAGCAGAATTAGGCCATTCGGCCCATCCGGTCTATTCCGCCATTCAATCATGGCTGATCCACCGCTCCCTCCTAACCCCTTTCTCCTGCCTTCTCCCCACAACCCCTGACACCCGCACTAATCAAGGTCAGGCAAAAAGGTACAGAAATGTGAAAACGCACACCACCAGATTCAGGGACAGTTTCTTCCCAGCTGTTATCTGAAGCAACTGAACCATCCTGCCACCAATCGCAGAGCGGTCCTGAGCTACCGTCTATCTCATTGGAGACCCTCGGACTATCTTTGATCAGACTTTACTGGCTTTATATTACGCTAAACATTCCTCCCATGGCTCGATTGTGATCATGTACAGTCCTTCCGCTGACTGGATGCCACACAACATAAAAGCTTTTTGCTGAACCTGTTCCTATGCTGCACTGTTCTACATTTGAACAGCACAAGAAAAGGCCCTTCGGCCCACAATGTCTCTGCTGAACTTGATGCCAAGACCAACTCTCAACTGCTGACACATTAGCCATATCCCTCCATTACCTGCACAAGCAATAGACAGTAGACAATAGACAATGTACTATGCACTATGGGCAGGCCATGTCGTCAGAATGCCCGAGAGTCGTCTGCCAAAACAGCTTCTGTATGGAGAACTGTGCCAGGGCAAGCGCTCAGTAGGAGGACAGAAGAAACGGTTTAAGGACTGCCTCAAAGTGTCCCTCAAAGACTTGGACATCAACCTCAGCACTTGGGAGTCTCTTGCTCTGGACCGTCCAACCTGGCGTAGCAAGCTCACCACAGGAGCCCGTGCAGCAGAGAACAGACGCACTGCAGAGGCCCAGAGGAAACGCACCGCACGCAAGGCCCGGGCTACCTCCACTTCCACTGCAGCGCCCATCCACTTGTGTCCTACGTGTGGGCGTGCCTTCCGGGCCCGGATTGGCCTCACCGGTCACTTCCGGACCCACAATCATCAATCCTCCAACTGAAAGTGAAGTCATGGTCATCTTCGAACCCGAAGGACGAACAACAACAACAACAACACGCACTAAACAAATGCGCTATGTTCTAATCCCCCAGAACTCTACTGGAATAAGGGCAGCACGATAGTGCAGCAGGAGAGTGGCTGCCTTACTGTGCCAGAGTTGAAGGTTCAATCCTGAATATAGGCACTGTCCGTACGGAGTTTGTACCTTCTCCCCGTGACCTGCGTGGTCCGGTTTTCTCCGGGTGCTCCGGTTTCTTCCCACACTCCAAAGACGTACAGCTTTGCAGGTTAATTGTCTTGGTATAAATGTAAATGGTCCCAAGTGTGTATAGGATAGTGTTAGTGTGCGGGGATCGCTGGTCGGCGCGGACCTGGTGGGCCGAAAGGACCTGTTTCCGCGCTGTATCTCTAAACTAAACTAAACTAAACTAATAACATCCTAGACTTTACACTGGACACTAGCTCGAGCCCAAAGTGGTCAGACTCAGAGACGATTGTTGACACTGCATTCAGCTTCACTAAAGGAAAATGTAGTCCTTTGATATCAATGGCTCCAATTAAAATGCATTGCATTTGTCTTGATTATCAATACTGAATATAAACAGTCTCCAAGTCTGTCTGGGTGATAAAGTTTGACAAGCATTCAAAACTATTTGCCAACATAATTCTGCAAGCTGCAGCTTAATTACTGACAAGATAAATGCTAAATGTAGTATGAAACCAGATGCCACTTCCATCATTTCCAGTTCATTCAGTTCCAGTTTAGTTTATTGTCACGTGTACCAAGGTGCAGTGAAAAGCTTTTTGTTGCGTGCTAACCAGTCAGCGGAAAGACAATACATGATTACAATCGAGCTATTTACAGTGTACAGATACATGATGAGGGAATAATCGAAGGTATTTATTCACAAAATGCTGGAATAACTCAGCAGGTCAGGCAGCAACTCAGGAGAGAAGGAATGGGTGACGTTTCGGGTCGAGACCCTTCTTCAGACTGATGTTTAGAATAATGTTTAGTGCATGGTAAAGCCAACAAAGTCTTATCAAAGATAGTCCGAGGGTTACCAATGAGGTGGATAGTAGTCCAGCACTGCTCTCTGGTTGTGGTAGGATGGTTCAGTTGCCTGATAACAGCTGGGAAGAAACTGTCCCTGAATCTGGAGGTGTGCGTTTTCACACTTCTATACCTTTTACCTGATGGGAGAGGGGAGAAGAGGGAGTGGCCAGGGTGCGACTCGTCCTCGATTATGCTGCTGGCCTTGCCGAGGCAGCGCGAGGGGTAGATGGAGTCAATGGAAGGGAGGTTGGTTTGTACAATGGTCTGGGCTGCGTCCACAATCAGCTGCAATTTCTTGCGGTCTTGGACGGAGCTGTTCCCAAACCAAGCTGTGACGCGTCCGGATAAAACGCATCCTGATAAAATCCCAATGTGTAACCTGCCACCTTTTATTTCCCTTTAGATGTGCTTTAGCTTACTTCTCCATGCACTGAGCTTAATGTTGCCACAAGCTCTGCTAATTCACTTTAATGCAAGGATGTTCAACCAGATGTCCTTCTGCATAATTCGAACATGGAACAGTGAAACAGCATGAACAGGCCCTTCGACCCACAACATCCACGCAGAACATGCTGCCAAGATAAACTAATCTCATCTGCCTACACATGATCTATACCCCTCCATTCCCAGCATGTCCATGTGAAGTTGATTAATATTAAATATTCACTTCTTGTATACCATCCAACATATAATTCAATACATAGATTTCAACTGTGAAAGTAGGTGGGGTTTTTTTTCCCACTGAATGAATTGAGAAAAAATGACTATTAGTCATTCCTCAGTGTAGATTTTCCCCACGCCTCCTCTCTCTCCCTGACATCCTTCCCCTCCCACCACTTTACCTCCAATAATCCCCAGACCACAAACATCCAGCTCTGTTTCCCTGCAGGATGTTTCCATCTTCCCACTGGCCAGAGTCACACAGCACAGAAACAGGCCCTTCAGCCCAACTTGTCCATGCTAGTCCCATCTGCCCGCATTTGGTCTCGAACAATTCCCTGTCCATGTACGTACCTGTCCACATATCTGTCAGAGGCTGCCATTGTGCCAGTATCAAGTAGTTGATGTGGCACAGTTGCTGCCCGACAGCACAAGAGACCCGGGTTCGATCCTGACTACGGGTGCTGTCTGTACACAGAGTTTGCACTCTGCACAGACAGAGACCGCATGGGTTTCTTCCGGGTGCCCCGATTCCCTCCTACATTCGCAAAGACGTGCATGTTTGAAGGTTAATTGGCTTTTGTAAATCGTCTCTCGTGTGTAGGGTAGTGCGCGTGTATGGGGGGTCGCTGGTCGGCACGGAGCCGGTGGGCCAAAGGGCCTGTGTCCATGCCGTATCTCTAAGCTAAACTAAACCTCCACCGGTTCCACATACCCACCACTCCCCCGTGTGAAAAATTTGCCCCTCGGGTTCCTATTAAAACTTTGTCCTGGGTAAGGAATCAAGAACTGGTGGGCATGTCTTCAACCCATGGCATCTAGCTCTTGATTCTCCTACCCTGGAGGAAAATAAACTGTGCATTCACCCCAGCGGCTCTTTTTCCTAGAAGGATGAGGGGGGATCTTATTGAAACATATAAGATAATTAGGGGATTGGACACGTTAGAGGCAGGAAACATGTTCCCAATGTTGGGGGAGTCCAGAACAAGGGGCCACAGTTTAAGAATAAGGGGTAGACCATTTAGAACGGAGATGAGGAAGAACTTTTTCAGTCAGAGAGTGGTGAAGGTGTGGAATTCTCTGCCTCAGAAGAACTGGAGGCCAGTTCGTTGGATGCTTTCAAGAGAGAGCTGGATAGAGCTCTTAAGGATAGCGGAGTGAGGGGGTATGGGGAGAAGGCAGGAATGGGGTACTGATTGAGAGTGATCAGCCATGATCGCATTGAATGGCGGTGCTGGCTCGAAGGGCTGAATGGCCTCCTCCTGCACCTATTGTCTATTGTCTATTGTCTAAGACTGAGGAGATTTGGCATGAACGCCAGCATCCCCACAAACCTCTACAGATGCACCATCAAGAGCCTGCTGACGGGCTGCACTACAGTCTGGTACGGGAAGTGTTCTACCCACAGCCACGAATCACTACAGAGAGTTAGTGGTGAAGACAGCACAGCACATCACTGGCAACTGTCTCCCGGCCATTCAGGCCATTTTCTACCGGCGGTGCCTGCGGAAGGCACGCGGCATCATCAAGGACCACAGCCACCCAGCACGCAGGCTGTTCTCCTTGTTACCGTCAGGCAGACGATACTGGAGTATGGCTGCACCTACCACCAGACTCAAGAACAGTTTCTACCATCAGGCCATCAGGCTTCTGAACTCATAAACACATTTCACATCATATATGTTGATTGTTTTTAATATTGTCTTTTTACCTAGTTTTAATATTGTCTTTTTACCTTACTAATGTCATTTTTTAATCTTATTTATCCTTGGAATATTACTGCTGAGGTGACCCGTTGTCTTGTCAAATACATTTCACTGTACCGTTAACCCCGTGCCAACCTACATATGACAAATACAACATTATTATTATTTATTCCCCATCTGGAATAAAGTCTTAGCCCGCCCGAGCTCTCCCTGCGTCTCAGGCCCTCGAGTTCTGACAATATCCTCGTTAGCCTTCCTTGCGTTCTTTCCACTTTAATGCCGCCTGCCCTGCAGCAGGGTGACCGAGACTGCACGCAATACTCCAGGTGTGGCCTCACTGACATCTCGTGCCAGTGTGACAAGACATTCACAATTCCTGCACTCAATTCCTTGCGAGGATATGGAGCGGGCTGCCAGAGGAGGCAGTTTTTGATTGCCCTCTTGATACTTCTTGATTAGTATGGGTGTCAGGGGTCGTGGGGAGAAAGCAGGAGAATGGGGTTAGGATAGAAACATAGAAACATAGAAAATAGGTGCAGGAGTAGGCCATTCGGCCCTTCGAGCCTGCACCGCCATTCAATATGATCATGGCTGATCATCCAGCTCAGTAGCCTGTACCTGCCTTCTCAGCCATGATTGAATGGCGAAGTAGACCTGATGGGCCGAATGGCCTAATTCTACTATCACTTATGACCTAAACCAGCATCTGCAGTCCCCTCATACACACTCTCTCAGTTCCTCTCAGTCACTCTCAGAACCTTGATCGTCTCTCATTCCCCTCAACTTTGCTGAACTGAACCAATTTGTTGCTTCACCACAGTCAGTATTCACACAATTACATTTTCCTTCAATTCCCCTTCAAAATTGCTCATTAATAAATGTCCAGTCATGCTTTTGAATTGATCCTTGCTCATGCTGAGACGTCCTCATTAATACAATGTCAATTCTGGGTTAATCGAGTAAAAAGAAACGTCCTCACTGGGAGAATGAAGAATTTTAAAAAAAGTTTTAGTTTTGGGTCGAGACCCAAAATGTCACCCACTCCTTCTCTCCAGAGATGCTGCCTGTCCCGCTGCGTTACTCCAGCATTTTGTGTCTATCTCCAGAGATGCTGCCTGACCCACCGAGTACTCCAGCACTGCGTATTTGTCTGCAAACCAGCATCTGCGGTTCCTCATCTCTAACCTCCCTCTGAGCAAAGATGTAAGGGTCTCGACCCGAAACGTCACCCATTCCTTCTCTCCCGAGATGCTGCCTGACCTGCTGAGTTACTCCAGCATTTTGTGAATAAATACCTTCGATTTGTACCAGCATCTGCTGTTATCTTCTTATACAAAGATGTATCCCTGATCATCAAATGTATCTCGGTTCCGGCTCCTGCACTTCCTTGAAAGCATCTAAACAATTTGTCTCCTGTGATACTGAGGTCTATTCTCTGACCGATTCTGGGCGGCACGGTGGCGCGGCGGTGGAGTTGCCGCCTTACAGCGCGCGCTTGCAGCGCCGGAGACCCGGGTTCGATCCCGACTACGGGCGCTGTCTGTGCGGAGTTTGTACGTTCTCCCCGTGACATGCGTGGGTTTTCTCCGAGTTCTTTGGTTTCCTCCCACACTCCAAAGACGTACAGGTTAATTGGCTTGGTATAAATGTAAATGTGTGTGTAAGATAGTGTAAGTGTGTCGCTGGTCAGTGTGGACTTGGTGGGCCGAGGGACCTGTTCCTGCACTGTATCTCCAAATCTAAGCTAAACTAAAGCGTGGAAACAGGACCTTCGGCCCATCGGCTTGACAGCGACCATCGACCATCTGCTCACACTTGTTCTATGTTATCCCACTTTCTCGTCCACTCTCTAGGGGCAATTAACAGAGGCCAATTAACCTAAAACCCCCCAATTTCTGGGGACGTGAGAGGAAACCAGAGCACCCTCCGAAGAAGTACAGGTTTGTAGGTTAATTGGTTTGGTGTAAGTGTAAATTGTCCCCAGTGTGTGTGTGTGTGTGTGTGTGTGTGTGTGTGTGTGTGTGTGTGTGTGTGTGTGTGTGTGTGTGTGTGTGTGTGTGTGTGTGTGTGTGTGGGATAGTGCTAGTGTGCGAGGATCACTGGTCGGTGTGGACTCAGTGGGCCAAAGGGCGTGTTTCCAACCTGTATCAAAACTAAACTAAACTAAACAACGAATAACTTCATAGAAACATAGAAAATAGGTGCAGGAGGAGGCCATTCGGCCCTTCGAGCCAGCACCGCCATTCATTGTGATCATGGCTGATCATCCACAATCAGTGACCCGTGCCTGCCCTCTCCCCATATCCCTTGATTCCACTAGCCCCCTAGAGCTCTATCTAACTCTCTTTTAAATTCGCCCAGTGAATTGGCCTCCACTGCCCTCTGCGGCAGAGAATTCCACAAATTCACAACTCTCTGGGTGAAGAAGTTTCTTCTCACCTCAGTTTTAAACACCCCTAGTGTTTGAGGCCCTCTGAGGGGGCGCTGTGAATGTTTATGCCAGTGTTGTTAGGTGTGTGTGCTATTGTACGTTCTTTTTTAGTACCTGCACTGATACACAGCACTTTGGTTGTGTTTAAATGTGCTGTAGAAATAAAATTGACTTGACTTGACTTGACTAAATGGCCTTCCCCATTATTCTTAGACTGTGGGCCCCTGGTTCTGGACTCCCCCAACATTGGGAACATTTTTCCTGCATCCAGCTTGTCCAGTCCTTTTTATAATTTTATACGTCTCCATAAGATCCCCTCTCACCATTCCTGTTGTCAACACCGCTGATTTATAGCCTGCTTTTTGTATTCTTGGTTATTCTTACCCTGCCAGTGATGCAGTGTCCGTTCATAGTTCCAATGAGCTGTGGCTGGTCAGCTGAAAGTTATACCTCAGCATCAATTTGAATCTGCATATATAAAAGTTCAAAGGGAAGTTTAACAGATTAAACTTCAATGAGGGCTGAAGTGAATTACTCTCCATTTACCCGTCTGGACTGCAAAATCTCTCCTTCCTTGCTTGCTTGCTCTGCAGATGCCACATCAATAAACCATTGGTCTGAGCCACCGTTACGCAGCCTGGCAGAACGCTGAACAGCACAGCAAAGGGACGGGCAGATTCAAGTTGCGAAGATTTATGGACGCAGCCCAGACCATCACACAAAAACCATCCTCCCCCCCCCCCACCGACTCCATCTACACTTCATACTGTCTTGACATGAGAGGAGATCTTATCGAAACGTATAAAGATGAGAGGAGATCTTATTGAAACGTATAAGATTATTAAGGGGTTGGACACGTTAGAGGCAGGAAACATGTTCCCAATGTTGGGGGAGTCCAGAACAAGGGGCCACAGTTTAAGACTAAGGGGTCGGCCATTTAGAACTGAGATGAGGAAAAACTTTTTCGGTCAGAGAGTTGTGAATCTGTGGAATTCTCTGCCTCAGAAGGCAGTGGAGGCAAATTCTCTGAATGCATTCAAGAGAGAGCTGGATAGAGCTCTTAAGGATAGTGGAGTCAGGGGGTATGGGGAGAAGGCAGGAACGGGGTACTGATTGAGAATGATCAGCCATGATCACATTGAATGGCGGTGCTGGCTCGAAGGGCCGAATGGCCTCCTCCTGCACCTATTGTCTATTGTCTATTGACAAGGCCACCAGCGTAATCAGGGACAAATCTCACCCCGACCGCTCCCCTCTTCTCCCCTCTCCAATCAGTCAAGAGGTACAGAAGTGTGAAAACGCACCCCTCCAGATTCAGGGACAGTTTCCTCCCAGCTGTTATCAGGCAACTGAACCATCCAACCAACAACCAGAGAGCGGTCCTAACCTACCGTCTATCTCATTGGAGACCCTCGGTCTATCTTTAAATCGGACTTTACTGGACATTATTTTGCACTACACGTTATTCCCTGAATCCGTACACTGTGGACGGCTCGATTGTAATCATGTACCGTCTTTTTACGGACTGGTTAGCACACAGCAAAAGCTTTTCACTGTACCTCGGTACACGTGACAATAATCTAGACTCAAACTCAATGATTGACTTGGACCCTGTCAACTGGTACCGGAGGAAACATCAGCAATTAAATGGTAGGTCTTAATGCAGATCAGCGAAGATATGTGTCTTGGTTGGCAAGAATGAGGTGGGTCAAAAGAGCCCATTTCTGTGCTGTATTCCATGATTCCACACACTATTCCGGGTCCCACACACTAGAGGCATGAGAGGTGAAGAGGAGAGATGGGGCCTCTTGATTGGCATGGACAAGATGATCCAAAGAGCCTACGTCTGTGCTCTATGATTCATGAGAGTGTACAAAATCATGAGAGGAATAGATCGGGGAGATGCACAGTGTCTCTTACCCAGAGTAGGGGAATCGAGGACCAGAGGACATAGGTTCAAGGTGAAGGGGAAAAGATTTAATAGGGAATCCGAGAGGTAACTTTTTCACACAGAGGGTGATGGGTGTATGGAACGAGCTGCCAGAGGAGGTCGTTGAGGCTGGGACTATCCCATCGTTTAAGAAACAGTTGGACAGGTACATGGATAGGACAGGTTTGGAGGGATATGGACCAAGCGCAGGCAGGTGGGATTAGGGTCGCTGGGACATTGTTGGCCAGTGTGGGCGAGTGGGCCGAAGGGCCTGTATCAATCTATGACTCTATGACTCCATGACCAATTCAGTCCCACATTATCCAGATGGTAAACACTCATAAAAGTTAGGAACAAAGAACCGCAGATGCTGGTTTAAACCAAAGAGAAACACAAAGTGCTGGAGTAACTTATCGTGTTTAGTTAGTTAATTCAGTTTAGTTTATTGTTACGTGTAACGAGGTACAGTGAAATGGTTTTGTTGCGTGCTAACCAGTCGGCGGAAAGACAATACAGGATTACAATCGAGCCATTTACAGTGTACAGAAACATAATAAGGGAATAACGTTTAGTGCAAGGTAAAGCCAGCAAAGTCCGATCAAGGATAGTCCAAGGGTCATTAATATGGCCCCTGGTTCTGGACTTCCCCCAACATTGGGAACATTTTTCCTGCATCTAGCTTTTATAAATTTATACGTTTCTATACGATCCCCACTCATCCTTCTAAATTCCAGTGAATACAAGCGCAGTCTTTGCAATCTTTCCTCATACGACAGTCCCGCCATCCCGGGGATTGACCTCGTGAACCTACACTGTACTGTCTCAATAGCAAGGATGTCCTTCCTTAAATTAGGAGACCAAAACTGCACACAGTACTCCAGATGTGATCTCACCAGGGCCCTGTACAACTGCAGAAGGACCTCTTTACTCCTCTACTCAAATCAATCGTGCCAAACCACCGTCATCTGTTCGACAAGGCTGCCGACCAAGGTGACTGGACAAATGACAACAGACGTCAGGGTATTTTCAGCAAACGCTGACACCCGATCAATAAGGGAAAAGAGGAGGGGAAGCAGCAACATTTTGGGTGGAAATTAGTTGATTGAGATTCTAAAGGAGGCAGCTGGCGTACATCTAATTACCAGCGCTGACTCACAGAGCTTCAAGGTGTCCTCTGGGGTTTCTGGTGTAACGTGCAGCATGCCGGAGTGACATTGGGTAGCAGTCAGCTACTTAAGTGCTCAGCCATGCAACGAGAAGACCGGAGGATTAGAATTTTAATTACATTTAACCACGTCGTAATTTAATCAGAAGCTCAGAAAGCAATGAGATGCAACCACGATTCAAACAGAACAGCACAGCGCGAGAGAACCCGCCCTTCGGCCACCACTAAGGTCAGAAGATCATGTCATGGAAACAGAGAAAATAGGTGCAGGAGGAGGCCATTCGGGCCTTCGAGCCAGCACTGCCATTCAATGTGATCATAGACAATAGATGCAGGAGGAGGCCATTCGGCCCTTCGAGCCAGCACTGCCATTCAACGTGATCATAGACAATAGATGCAGGAGGAGGCCATTCGGCCCTTCGAGCCAGCACTGCCATTCAATGTGATCATAGACAATAAACAATAGTTGCAGGAGGAGGCCATTCGGCCCTTCAAGCCAGCACTGCCATTCAATGTGATCATAGACAATAGACAATAGGTGCAGGAGGAGGCCATTCGGCCCTTCGAGCTAGCACCGCCATTCAATGTGATCATGGCTGATCATTCTCAATCAGTACCCCGTTCCTGCCTTCTCCCCATACCCCCTGACTCTGCTATCATTAACAGCTCTATCTAACTCTCTCTTGAAAGCATCCAGAGAATTGGCCTCCACTGCCTTCTGAGGCAGAGAATTCCACAGATTTACAACTCTCTGACTGAAAAAGTTTTTCCTCATCTCCGTTCTAAACGGCTTACCCCTTATTCTTAAACTGTGGCCCCTGGTTCTGGACTCCCCCAACATTGGGAACATGTTTCCTGCCTCTAACATGTCCAATTCCTTAATAATCTTGTATGTTTCAATAAGATCCCCTCTCATCTTTCTAATTTCCAGTGTATACAAGCCCAGTCGCTCCAGTCTTTCAACATACGGCAGTCGATGATCATAGCTGCCCCACAATCAGTGCCCCGTTCCTGCTTTCTCCCCATATCCCTTGATCCCGTTAACCCCCAAGAGCTAAATCTAACTCTCTCTTGAATACATCATAATAATAGGAGCAGAATTAGGCCGTTAAAATCACGGCTGATCTGTCTCTCCCTCTCAACCCCATTCTCCTGCCTTCTCCCCATCACCCCGACACCCGTACTAAACACGTATCTACCTATCTCTGCCTTAAAAATATCCATTAACTTGGCCTCCACAGCCGTCAGTGGCAAAGAATTCCATAGATTCGCTACCCTCTGACTAAAGACATTCCTTCTCATCTTCATGCTGAAGGCACGTCCTTTATCTCTGAGGCTACAACCTCTAGTCCTAGACTCTCCCACTAGCGGAAATATCCTCTCCACATCCATTCTATCCAAGCCTTTCATTATTCGGTATGTTTCAATGAGGCTCCCCACCCCCCCCCCCCCCCCCCTCATTCTTCTAAACTCCAGTGTCTCTGGTAAACATAAAGGCCTTCAGACTTTAGAGATGCAACGCGGAAACAGGCCCTTCAGCCCACCGAGTCGGCAACTACCAACGACTACCCCGTACACTAGCACTACCCGACACACACACACTGGGGGCAATTTCCAATTTGAACAAAGCCAATTAACCCACAAACCTGTACGTCTCTGGAGTGTGGGAGGAAACCGAAGATCTCGGCCTCAAAACCCACGCGGGTCACGGGGAGAACGAGCAAACTCTGTAGAGACTGTACCCGTGGTCGTGTCTCTGGTGCTACAAGGCAGAGACTCGACCACTGGCTCCTGCCGTGCTGCCCTTCGTGGTATCATTATTTTAAAAAGAGACTAACAGGGTAATTAGCCAAACAGGATATGGAAAATTATTGTAAAATATTCTGGAAGCGTTCGAATGACTTGAGACGGAGCAGTCAACAAGGATTCGTTAAAGGAAGGTTGCTTCTGATTAACGATCAAATATTTAGAGAAGATAACAAGTGAAATCAATACGCATGACTAAATCAATGAGGAACTCCGTGAGGATATTCGACGAGGATCTTTGGAGCAGGCTGATCGGGGAAGTAAAAGCTCATGGAAGCCAAAGAATGAATGACATGAGCAGCACGGTGGCGCAGCGGTAGAGTTGCTGCCTTACAGCGCCAGAGACCCGGGTTCGAAGCCTGACCATGGATACTGCCTGTGTGGAGTTTGTACGTTCTCCCAGTGGACTGCGCGGGTTTTCTCCAGGAGCTCCTCCCACACTCCAAAGACGTCCAGGTTTGTAGGTTAATTGGCTTGGTACGATTGTAAACTGTCCCTAGTGCGGGTAGGATTCGCTGGTCGGTGCAAACTCGGTGGGCCGAAGGGCCTGTTTCCACGCTGTATCCCTAAACTAAAAAAAAAAAAGGAAATCTAAAAATGGGATGCAAAATTTGTTCAGTGCTGGGAAGAAAAGAATAATGGCAGCTTTGATGGATGGTTGCATGCGATGGGGTTTGTGGTTCCTATAACAGGGCCGTTTTAATGGCAGAAAAAAGATTTGGATCAAGACTTGGATTTGGATCTGAGATGTACAGATAGGATAGACAGTCAGAACCTCCCCCTTTTCCCCCGGTGGAAAAATCAAAGACTATAGGGCACAGCTTTAAAGCAAGACGGGGAAAGTTTAAAGATGATAATACTGTGTGATGGGTTCCTGGAGTAAGGGGTGGTGGTGAAGATAGATAAGGTGGTGTCATTTAGGAGGGTTTTAGAGAGGCACAGAGGTAGAGTTGCTACCTTACAGCGCTGGTAACCCAGGTTCAATCCCGACTACGGGTGCTGTCTGTACGGGGTTTGTACGTTATCCCCGTGACCTGCGTGGGTTTTCTCTGAGATCTCCCACACTCCACACAGACGCACAGGTTTGTGGGTTACATTGGCTTGGTATAAATATAATTTGTCCCTCGTGTGTGTGAGATAGTGCTAATGTGGGGGGGGGGGGGGGGGGGGGGGGGGATCACTGGACGGTGCAGACTCGGTGGGCCGAAGGGCCTGTTTCCGCGCTGTATCTCTAAAACTGAACACAGATATGCAGAGAATGGAGGGATGTGGATCGTGCAGTTGGCACCATGTTCAGTATAGAAGTGGTGGGCCGAAGGGCCTGTTCCTGGCCTAAACCGTTCTACGTTCTTAGTTGTCGGAGGTGTGGCGGTTCCTGGGGATTAGACCACCCCCTGGGTCACCCCCCCCCCCCCCCCCCCCCCTCCCCCTCTGCACTGGATGGACAAGGCTGAGGGATGGCCCAAGGCTATGGGGGTTTCCCCTAAGGGGTTAGTTAAGCATTCCTTCGTTGGGACTCGCGAGTGTGTGTGGATGTGATGTTGCTTTATTAAAAAAGACCTTTAATATCTACCTGGCGTCCTGCCTTATTCCGGTCGCATTCAGAGGCATGATTCAGAAATATGCAAACGATTGGCCACAGCGTGGAGGGAAGGTTCAGACAGCAGGAAGACAGTGCGAGCGAGACTTTGGGGAGAGTTCACAGGAAATGCTCAAGGAAGTTGCCAGAGAATGATTAAATATATGAGGTGAACATTTGGCTTGTCAGAAAAGAGCTGAATACAATTCAGTCTGGAGAAATATCGCAAAGGAAGGAAAAGGCTGAGGGACTCGCAGGAGTTAAACGGTCTGGGTATGACGTTCGCAGGTAGCAAGGGAGATAGACAAGTTGACATACATGCACTTTTACATTAGACCAAGTGGACCCGTCGGGCCCAAACATCTCCTGCATTGGTGAAGCACCCACCCCCCCTCCTTCTTCCCCCCCCCCCCTCCTTCTCCCCACCCCTCCACCCCCCTCCTTCTCTCCCCCCTCCTTCTCCCCCCCCCCTCCTTCTCCCCACCCTCCTTCTCCTCCCCCTCCTTCTCCCCCCCTCCTTCTCCCCCCCCTCCTTCTCTCCCCCCTCCTTCTCCCCCCCTCCTTCTCCCCCCCCCTCCTTCTCCCCCCCCTCCTTCTCCTCCCCCTCCTTCTCCCCCCCTCCTTCTCCCCCCCTCCTTCTCCCCCCCTCCTTCTCCCCGCCCTCCTTCTCCCCCCCCCTCCCTCCATCCCCCATCCCCCTCAACCCCCCTTATCCTACCTCCTCCCCCCCTCCCTCCCTCCACATCTCATCTCCTTTCTAAAGATAATCTCGTTAAACATCTTGCTAACCATGTCAATCGCATCAATTTATTATTGGTCGCGTGCACAGAGGTACAGTGAAAAGCTTTCTTGTTGCGTGCTATCCAGTCAGTGCGCATCCAGTCGGTAAGACTATACATTCAAGCCATCCAGTGTACAGATGCAGGATAAATGGAATAATGTTTAGCGCAAGATAAAATCCAGCAAAGGCCAAGTAAAGATAGAAACATAGAAAATAGGTGCAGGAGTAGGCCATTCGGCCCTTCGAGCCTGCACCGCCATTCAATATGATCATGGCTGATCATCCAGCTCAGTAACCTGTACCTGCCTTCTCTCCATACCCCCTGATCCATTTAGCCACAAGGGCCACATCTAACTCCCTCTTAAATATAGCCAATGAACTGGCCTCAACTACCTTCTGTGGCATAGAATTCCACAGACTCACCACTCTCTGTGTGAAGAAATGTTTTCTCATCTCGGTCCTAAAAGACTTCCCCCTTATCCTTAAGCTGTGACCCCTGGTTCTGGACTTCCCCAACATCGGGAACAATCTTCCCGCATCTAGCCTCTCCAAACCCTTAAGAATTTTATGTTTCTATAAGATCCCCCCTCAGTCTTCTAAATTCCAGCGAGTACAAGCCTAGTCTATCCAGTCTTTCTTCATATGAAAGTCCTGCCATCCCAGGGATAGTCGAAGGGTCTCCAATGACAAAGCTGGTAGGTCAAAACCGCTCTCCTGTTGGTGGTACGATGGTCCAGCTGCCTGACAACAGCTGGCAAGAAACTGTCCCTGAATCTGGAGGTGTGCGTTTTCACATTTCTGTACCCCTTGCCTGATGGGAGAGGGGAGAAGAGGGAGAGGGAAGAGGGTGAGACTCATCCTTAATTATGCTGTTGGCCAAGCCGAGGCAGCGTGAAGTGTAGACGGAGTAAACATTAACGGACTGGAGATACATCCACTGCAATTTCTTGCAGTCTTGACATCTACTTGTAACATCAAACAAAAAGTTTATTGATCAAATATTATCATTCCTTTAATAATTCTATTCAACATTCCTCTTTGAAAGAAGATTTTAACTGCTCTCAGTATTCCCGTTTTAGCTGGTATTTACACCGATCAGCCAAAACATTATGACCTGATGTGCCAAAACATTATGACCACCTGCCCAATATGCTGTTGGTCCTCCGTGTGCAGCCCCATACGCAGCAGGGTGCGATGCACTGTGTATTGTGACACATTCCTCCCGTGACCACCATTAAAATTTTCTCTGACTTGTGCCACAGTCGACCTTCTGTCGGTTCGGACCAGACGGGATAGCCTCCGTTGCCCTCGCGCATCGATGAGCCTTGGGCACCGAACACCATGTCGCCGGTTTGTGGATTGTCCCTCCTCGGACCACTGTCGGTAGGTACTCACCACTGCTGACCGGGAGCACCCCACAAGCCTTGCCATTTCAGAGATGCTCTGACCCAGTCGTCTGGCCATAACAATTTGGCCCTTGTCAAAGTCGCTCAGGTCTTTACTCCTGCCCATTTCTCCTGCATCCAACACATAAACTTCAAGAACTGACTGTTCACTTGCTGCCTAATATATCCCACCCCTTGCCATTGTAACAAGATAACCAATGTTACTCACATCACCTGTCAGTGATCATAATGTTTTGGCTAATTGGTGTATATAATGGGACGAGTAGGGATCGTGTATAACAAGATTCTTTTCATTCAAGTACCTCTACAAAACCTCTTTATAGAGCTGTTCAAAATCTTAAAGAGGAAGTTACTGAAATCAGTAATTTTAGTTTTGATTGATTACAGTGTCTACCATCTACAAAATTAATGTGGTTAATAGCCGATGCCATAGTGATTACATCTCCCGGCCCAAGTGGAAGCAAAGAACTGCAGATAATGGTCAATTCACAAAAGGACACAAAGTCCTTGTTCTTGGTGACAGGATATGGGTTGGGAGTCACTCAGCAGGTCGGGCAGCATCTCTGGGGAACAGTGATAGGCGGCGTTTCGGGTCGTGAGTGAAGGGTGATGAAGGGTCTCGACACAAAACGTCACCGGTCCATATTCTCCAGGGATGCTGCCCGACCTGTCCAGTTGTGAATCTGTCCAGTTGTCAGTTGCAAATCTGTGGAATTCTCTGCCCCAGAAGGCAGTGGAGGCCAATTCACCGGATGTATTCAAGAGAGAGTTGGATATACGTCTTAGGGCTAACAGAATCTAGGGATATGAGGGGAAAAAGCAGGAACGGGGTACTGATTCTGGATGATCAGCCATGATCATATGGAGGCCAATTCTCTGAATACATTCAAGAGAGAGCTAGATAGAGCTCTTAAGGATAGCGGAGTCAGGGGGTATAGGGAGAAAGCAGGAACGGGGTACTGATTGAGAATGATCAGCCATGATCACATTGAATGACGGTGCTGGCTCGAAGGGCCGAATGGCCTACTCTTGCACCTATTTTCTATTTTTCTATGACCTGCTGAGTTACTCCGATACTTTGTATCCTCCTAATTCATGTCCCCTTCCACTTGAGAGGGTCAGGTACTTGGGAGCAGCGCCATTAACACTTGGAAATACATTGTTGTTCTTTCATTGTCACTGGATCTCACTCTTGGAAGTTTCTCCCCAATGTTACCTTGAAAATACATCCACCAGAAGAGCCACAACAGTTCAAAGTGGTGCCTCGGCCTGCAGCGTAGGTTTACTAGGTTAATTCCCGGAATGGCGGGACTGTCATATGTTGAAAGACTAGAGCGACTAGGTTTGTATACACTGGAATGTAGAAGGATGAGAGGGGATCTTATCGAAACGTATAAGATTATTAAGTGGTTGGACATGTTAGAGGCAGGAAACATGTTCCCAATGTTGGGGGAGTCCAGAACCAGGGGCCACAGTTTAAGAATAAGGGGTAGGCCATTTAGAACAGAGATGATGAAAAACTTTTTTAGTCAGAGAGTTGTGAATCTGTGGAATTCTCTGCCTCAGAGGTCAGTGGAGGTCAATTCTCTGAATACATTCAAGAGAGAGCTAGATAGAGCTCTTAAGGATAGCGGAGTCAGGGGGTATGGGGAGAAAGCAGGAACGGGGTACTGATTGAGAATGATCAGCCATGATCACATTGAATGGCGGTGCTGGCTCGAAGGGCAGAATGGCCTCCTCCTGCACCTATTGTCTATTGTCTATTGCCATGTGAAAGGCAGATTGGGATGGACAATCCTTGCTGCCCCTTCCAGCACGATGCAGAGCCACACGAACACAAAAGCCCATCAAGATATCCTTCCATTCTTTGAAGACTTTGCACTATTTGCTCCAGTTTCATAATGAGGTAGCAGGTTCCACGCTTGGTCCTTGAAATTACGTCACGGGTAGATAGATAGGGTGGTCGAAAAGGCTCTTGGCACATTGACCTTCATCAGTCAAACTATTGAATATCGCAGTTGGGAGGTCATGTTGCAGTTATACAATATACAATACAATACAATACAATACAATATATCTTTATTGTCATTGTACCCAGGGGTACAACGAGATTGGGAATGCGCCTCCCATACGATGCAATAGTTTAAGTAATTTAGACAGCAGCAACCCAACGAAACGAAACAGTTGTAACAGTTTTGGACAGGGTAAAGTGCAAGTTGATCTATGCGTTGTGGCCATCCGGCTCAGCAGGACCGGTTCATAGCAGCTATGGCCCTGGGGATGAAGCTGTTCCTGAGTCTGGAGGTGCGGGCGTAGAAGGCCTTGTATCGTCTGCCCGATGGAAGGAGTTCGAACAGACTGTTGCAGGGGTGTGAAGAGTCTTTGTGGATGCTGGTGGCTTTTCTGAGGCATCGTGTGTTGTAGATGCCCTCCAAGTCTGGTAGCTGTGTTCCGATGGCCCTCTGAGATTTATGGACTACCCGCTGTAGAGCTTTCCTTTCTGCCTCCGTGCAGCTGAGGTACCACACAGGGATGCCATGCGTTAGGATGCTCTCTATGGTGCAGCGGTAGAAGGTCGTCAGCAGCTGTTGGGGTAGACCAGACTTTTTCAGTGTTCTTAAGTAGAACAGTCTTTGTTGTGCCTTCTTGACCAGCGCAGCAGTGTTATTGGACCATGTTAGGTCCTCCGAAATGTGAGTGCCCAGAAACGTGAAGCTGGACACTCTCTCCACACTGTCCCCGTTGATAGAGATCGGGGCATATTCCCCGTTATGTGACCTACGGAAGTTGATGATCAGCTCCTTGGTCTTGGTGGTATTTAGGGACAGGTTGTTATCCGAGCACCAGTCCGCCAGGTTCTGCACCTCTGCTCTATAGTTTGTTTCATCCCCGTTGGTGATCAGCCCGATCACCGTTGTGTCGTCTGCAAACTTGACAATGGTGTTGGTGTCGAATGCAGGAACACAGTCGTGTGTGAAGAGGGAGTAGAGCATGGGGCTCAGAACACAGCCCTGTGGTGTGCCGGTACTCAGGGTGATAGTGGAGGACAGGTGCGGGCCCATTCTCACTGCCTGCATTGATGTGGCCGCATTTGTTCAGTTTAGGGCACCATGTTACACGAAAGATGTTTAGTTTAGTTTAGAGATACAGAGCGGAAACAAACCCTTCGGCTTACTGAGTCCATGCCGACCTGCAATCCCCTCACTGTCCTACACACACTAGGGACAATTTTTACATTAATTCCAAGCCAATTAACCTACAAACCTGTACGTCGGAGTGTGGGAGGAAACCGTACAAACTCCGTATAAACCGCATTCGTGGGCCGGATCGAACCCGGGTCTCTGGCGCTGCAAGGCAGCAGCTCTACCTCTGCGCCACCGTGCTGCCCATGTTGTCGAGGTGGAAAGGGTGCAGAGAAGAGATACGAGGATGTTGCCAGGACTCAAGGGCCTGAGCTATAGGGAGAGGTCAAGCAGGCTGCGACTCTATTCCTTGAAGCACAGGAGGATGAGAGGTGATCATATAGAGGTGTATAAAATCGAGGGAGGGGAAAGCGAGAACCAGAGGACATAGGTTGAAGGGGCTGAGTTGGGAGGTGGGGGAGCCGGGCCTACCAGACGGGTCCTCCTTGCTCGGTGAGAGACTCCTCGGTCCATGGTGGGCGAGCCAGGCCTGCTGGAGGGCTTGGGGCCCCGATATTGTGAGAGCAAAATGGAAAGGCCACGCGGAGTTGGCGTTCGTTGTAACAGGCGACTTATTGAATTGGTGCTAAGGCACCAGGAGGGCAGACAAAGCTGACCTGCCGGGTGTGACCGAGGTACATTTTTCTAATATTCTCAGATGACGAGGTTTTGCCCAGAGACTTGATTAACAATAAACGAGGTCTTAATTGCAGAATGGAACTCAGAAAGACTTGGTTCACAAGTTATAGGAGTAGAATTAGGTAATTCGGCCCATCGAGTCTACCCCGCCAATCAATCAAGGCTGATCTCTGCCTCCTAATCCCATTTTCCTGCCTTTTGTCCATAACCCTTGACACCGGTTCTAATCAAGAATTTGTCTATCTCTGCCTTAAAAATATATCCACTGACTTGGCCTCCACAGCCCTCTGCGGCAACGAGTTCCACAGATTCACTACCCTCTGACTAAAGAAGTTCCTCCTCACCTCCTTTCTAAAAGAGCGTCCTTTCATTCTGAGGCTGTGACCTCTAGTCCTGGACTCTCCCACCAGTGGAAACATCCTCTCCAAATAACACTCCATCTAAGCCTTTCATTATTCTGCAAGTTTCAATGAGGTCCCCCCTCAACTTTCTAAACTCCAGTGAGTACAGGCCCAGTGCTGTCAAACGCTCATCATATGCTAACCCACTCGTTCCTGGAATCAATCTTGTAGTTAGGTGACAAATAGAATGAGATGATTATCCAAAAGTCTAAATTCATTAACGGGAGATCCAAATTACTGTTACAATTACACGCGTAATCAATTAATTTCCTGTTGGGCTTAGCCTGAGGTTTCCCGTCACCACGATCCACAAGCCTGGTTACTAATTATAAGCCCTCGCTATTGTTCACTCTACAGCAAACAATTGTTCGTTATTGGAAAGACCAGGCTTGTATTCACTGGAGTTTAGAAGGATGAGAGGGGATCGAGTCAAGTCAAGTTTATTCGTCACATACACATACAGGATGTGCAGTGAAATGAAAGTGGCACGCCTGCGGGTTGTGCAAAAAATATATATATTACAATTACAGCATAAAAATTTACATTAATACAGCAAAAAAAATGTAGTCCCTGGAGTTATAATAGTTAACAGTCCTGATGGCCTGTGGGAAGAAACTCCGTCTCATCCTCTCCGTTTTCACAGCGTGACAGCGGAGGCGTTTGCCTGACCGTAGCAGCTGGAACAGTCCATTGCTGGGGTGGTAGGGGTCCCCCATAATGTTGCTGGCTCTTGATCTGCACCTCCTGATGTATAGGTCCTGCAGGGGGGCAAGTGTAGTTCCCATGGTGCGTTCTGCCGAACGCACTACACTCTTATAGAGTATAAAATTATGAAAGGACTGGACAAGCTAGATGCAGGAAAAATGTTCCCAATGTTGGGGGGGGGGGGGGGGGGGGGAGTCCAGAACCAGGGGCCACAGTCTAAGAATAAAGGGGAGGCCATTTAAAACTGAGGTGCGACAAAAAACTTTTTCACCCAGAGAGCTGTGAATTTGTGGAATTCTCTGCCACAGAGGGCAGTGGAGGCCAATTCACTGGATGAATTTAAACGAGAGTTAGATAGAGCTCTGGGGGTATCAAGTGGAATCAAGGGATATGGGGAGAAGGCAGGCACGGGTTACTGATTGTGGATGATCTGCCATGATCACAATGAATGGCGGTGCTGGCTCAAAATGCCGAATGGCCTCCTCCTGCACCTATTTTCTATGTTTCAATGTTAATATCACCGATCCCTTTTTATCATTGGCCTCTCTATCATAAACTGTATGGTTAGATTCGGAGTGATTAAGTGCAGCTTTCACAACTCAACAGGTATCCAACAGTTTCCACACATTTTTATTTACAACGTCACATTTTAATTAGTAAGTGCCCTGCAAAAACAATATACACACAAACGCAGGGAAAAAGGTACACTTGCGAAACCTGTGAGAATACAGAATGTTTAAAAACTCGACTCATACAAATATTATAACTTAGAAAATAAATCTAGCCCACAGTTGTTCTTAGAAGAATATTTAACCGCAACTTCATTTTCAGGACTTAGTCCTTCAAAGTAAAATAGTTAAGATCGGAATTTTCGGACACAGATTACAAAAGAGCATCCATCTAGAGATAGCATGGAACAGAAAGGAGAAATAGGTATACCACTCAACAATGCTTATAAAGGCTTAGGTATATTGGACAGGGAAAGACTAGAATTTAATTCTGAAAAACGGTCAATCTTTGCAATTCTATCCTATTATCATGATGGGGATAGTGTGCAGGAAAGAACTGCAGATGCTGGTTTACACCGAAGATAGACACAAAATGCTGGAGCAACTCAGCAGGACATCACCCAGCATCTCTGGATAGAGGAAGTGGGTGACATTTTGGGTCAAGACCCTTCTTCCGACTAAAAGAAGGGTCATGGGTCTTGACCCGAAACGTCACCCATTCCTTCTATCCAGAGATGCTGCCCGTCCCGCTGAGTTACTCCAGCATTTTGTGTCTATCGTGGGGAAAGATAGATAACTAGATCACTGCGGGCTCTCTCTCTCTCTCTCTCTATGTATCATTGATTCTACACACCTGCGTCATATTTAATGGCACTCACTCTCTAATCTTCGTGCGGTGGTGAACGGGAGAGTGGGTGGATGATGAAAGGGAAACGTATTCATGAGAAGTCGAAGACAAGGGCCTTGACATGCCAAAACAAGATATCATGGAAGAGCACTTTTATTATTAAGGAGATCTGATAACAGATTAACTGCTTTCTCTTTCATTGCCAACTTGGTATAACGGACAACAAATGTAGGTTTTTTTTAAAATATAAATAAAATAAAAATATTGCCTTTGCTAACAGATGCTTAACACTCCACAGTCCTGTTTTGAACTAAACAGGTAATGGACACAGATAAATAACATGGGTAATATATAGTATAAGAAAATAACTGCAGATGTTGGTACAAATCGAAGGTATTTATTCACAAAATGCTGGAGTAACTCAGCAGGTCAGGCAGCATCTCAGGAGAGAAGGAATGGGTGACGTTTCGGTCGAGACCCTTCAGTCTGAAGAAACGTCACCCATTCCTTCTCTCCTGAGATGCTGCCTGACCTGCTGAGTTACTCCAGCATTTTGTGAATAAATACCTTCGATGGGTAATATATACTTCTTTTAGGAATATATTTTGGACTTATTTTAAAGGCACGACCAGACATTCTAATTCTGTAAACAACCAACAGCAAAGACGCTCCAGTCTCGTGAAGCTCCCCCTGTCTGATCATCATCTGGAGTTCCAGTCGGGATGATGTCGGTGTCACTTTGATAAGAACAAAACTCCGTTCCCTGTCATTCACTGAGGGATTTTTGAAGAAACACTCAAGCAGAATTAACCAAACGCAGTCCGAAGTGGCTTTGGGTAAACAAACACAATTGCTGGGACATGACTACAACAGGCTCCGTCCGGTAAAGTCAGGCTCTGCCGATCAAAGAAAAGTCCCAGAATATACCGTCGGAACTGCACGCTGAAGAGTGTCAGGGGTTATGGTGAGAAAGCAGGAGAATGGGGTTAGGAGGGAGAGACGGATCAGCCGCGATTGAATGGCGGAGCAGACTTGATGGGCCGAATGGCCTAATTCTGCTCCCATCATTTATGACCTTATGGATGTGATTTAACCTGTGGATCGTATGGACTCTGACAGAAAGCGCTCAACTCGTTTGCAACTCGTCACAGAATCTCTGCACAACGCGAGGTGCGAAAATGCATGCGGGCTGTCAGTCCCGGCAGTTAACGCATCCCTTGGTATCAGAGTACCTGGGCTGCTGCTGTGCTTTTAAGTATCTCCCTCCCACATCAGTTTCAGGGCATCAGTCGCTCACGATTGCCAGCTGTTGATAACTACAGTGGGCCGCACCAGAAAAGAAGGGGAAAAATATAATTGAAAGCAGAACTAACCGAGAAAATAAAGATTCACATTAGGTTTGGATGTGATGCACCTGTGAGCAGTGGCTGGATGCTGAAATCTCTCAGGAGATAATTAACAGTGTAAACAGCAACTGTTACTTTGCAATTCGGTATTTTACTAATGTCTCCCGTTGGCAATTCCAGTACTGTGCAATCTGTAGCAACATAAAATGCCCATCGAATGGAGGGTCAAGACAATCTAATAATTCAGACCATAGCCCCATCTTGTCAAGGGGTACTGTACTGCTTAATCCAAAGGCAGTAAGAACTCACTTGATATTACATCTATTACCAACCTCTTCTTACTCAATTGCATCAAATAATAATTAGTTTATTTTAGTTCAAAGATACAGCATGGGAGAACAGGCCCTCAAGCCCAGCGATCCAGGCACATTAAACACTATCCTACACACACACACACGGGACAATTTACACACAGACCAAGCCAATTAACCTGCATACTTGTACGATTTTGGAGCGTGGGAGGAAACCGAAGATCTTGGAGAAAACCCAGGCAGTCACGGGGAGAACGTACAAACTCCGTACTGACAGCACCCGCGGTCGGGGTCGAAGCTGGGTCTCCGTCGCTGCAAGGCAGCAACTCTACCGCTGCGCCACCGTGCCGCGGAAAGGCATTTGCCACAATTAAATCGAAAGCTTGATTATTCGGCTGCGGTTACCGCCCAGAGTTCCCTAGAATTTTTAACTGCAGCCCACCATGTCTCTTTCGATTGCATAATCAAAACCATAAACTTGCATCATTAAAACAGTCCATCATTCACAGAACACGCGTCAGCTTATTATCTCACACACATTTCCAATCTAACAATATTAATTAGCAATTCTTATTTCTGACACAAAGTTCACAATTCTTTTTAAAAAACACCAGTGGGGAAAAAAACCTACACGTCTGAGTTTATCCGTTCCTTTTTGTTTGGAGAAAGTGCAAATCCTAACAAGTGTGCAATTCAATTCTACGGGGGGGGCGGGGGGGTTTAAAATCGTCCGTTTCCTCCGTCATTCGACGGGTGGTCAAACAGAGACCAGAACATCGAGGTAGAGTCGATCATAGGATTCCTTGAACAGCAGAATAAGGACAAGGCTGAACATACACGATGCAGTCAGGCACCAATTCAGCCAGGTAACTTCTGAAAAACAGACAGAGAACAACGTTAGTACCTGCAAGAAAATTGTTCATCCTTTTTACAAGTGTATGCAGTTAAATACTGAGCTAAATCTGACAGGATCGCCTGATCTTTTATACCTGATGGTATGCGTTGATAGGATTAGCTCTAAAGAAAAAGTCTCACCACATTTATTGGGGAAGGTTTAAAGTCCATTTCAGTGGTTCTAATGTAACGGTACCATTATGTACAACCATCAAATACACATGGCAACAAGTAAAGAGAGGCATGGTCATAGAATGATAACAGTGGCAAAACTGGCCCTTAGGCCCAACTCTAAACCTATCCTGTCCTATCCATGCACTTGTCTAAATGTTTCTTAAATGTTGAGATAGCACCTGCCTCAACTACCTCCTCTGGCAGCTCGTTCCATACACCCACCACCCTTTGTGTGAAAAAGTTACTCCTTAGATTCCTATTAAATCCTTCCTGCCTCACCTTAAACCTATGTCCGCTGGTTCATAGAAAATAGAAAATTTAATAACATTCGCTTCATTAGACAGCTGACAATAGGTCAAAGTGAAAAATCCCTCATGATTCCACCCGACCCGAGTGTTTCCAGCATTATCCACTTACGTTGCTGTACAACGTGATTGTGCTATTAATAAGACGTGCCATAAGAAATGGAGAAATTTGCTTTTTTTTAATAAAAAGTTGTGGAGATTTGCAGTCTTCTACTGGAAAGAATGGCTGGAGTGGAATCCCTTAGAACTTTGTTATTTGCAATTGAATAAGTGTCTTTTCTGAGTAGGTAACTAATGAATCGTTAGGGGGGAAAATAATGATCAGCAGAATTGAAGTATTTGGAGTTTCAGAATGCCCCTAATTAAATTCCACACAAGAGGTTAGTGTATGAAATAAAAGCCCGTGAGATTGGAGGTAATATAACTGACAAATGGAATATTGGTCGACAGGAAACAGCAGGAATGAATGGGTCTTATTCAGGGTAGCAGTAGGGTACTGCAAAGCTTGGGACCCAACCATTCACAATATACGTCAATGATTTGGATGGGGAAGATGGATGCAAGGTTTCTAAATTTGCCGAATACACAAAGGAGGGAGGAATTGTGCGCTGTTAAAGACTTCACAGAGAATTAGACAAGTGGTAATAACCAAATGCACAGAAGATATGGAATAAAGTGGATAAATGTGTAGTCATTTATTTTGGTGTCAAAAAAAAAACCTGTAAAGGCAAAGGGATGTGGAGAGGTTTAGATGGATGAGGGCTGACCTCATTGAAGCTTACCGAATAAATTGTGAAAGGCCTGGATTGAGTGAATATGGAGAGGAGGTAGTGTAAGAAAATAACTGCAGATGCTGGTACAAATCGAAGGTATTTATTCACAAAATGCTGGAGTAACTCAGCAGGTCAGGCAGCATCTCAGGAGAGAAGGAATGGGTGACGTTTCGGGTCGAGACCCTTCTTCAGTCTGACCCTTCTTTAAGTATGTTTTGCAATATAGGAGGAATTTCATTTCCATACAGTCATACCAATAAAAAGCAACAGAACACAAAATACATTTTAACATGAACATCCACCACAGTGACTCCTCCACATTCCTCACTGTGATGGAAGGCAAAAGAAAAGTTCAATCTCTCCCTTCTTTGTTCTCCAGCGGTCGGGGGCCTCGAACCATCCGTTGACGGGATGATCTTGACTCCTGTAGCCAGCGGCGGGCTTTCCTCGTCGGGGCGATCAAGCTCCTGCACTGGGGGGGGGGGGGGGGGGGTGGAATCTCAGCTCCCCGCGCCGGGCGATCTACCCCGGGTCGGGGCTTGTCGAACCTAGTGCGGCTTTGGAGCTCCCCGACGTCGGTTTCAACCCGAGACTGCGAGCTCCTCGATGTAAAAGTCCGCCGGCCGCAGTTGGAGCGTCGACCCCACGTAAGGAATCGGCTGAGATGGCAAGTCCACGCCCCCGTGGTGGGGCTCAAAGTCAGTCCCGAGCAAGGCCTCCACCTTACACGATGTTAGGCCGCAGAGTGACCGGAGATACGATCCGGGAATTTTAATTAAAAAAAAAAAAATCGCATCTCTGGCAAGGTAAGAGATTGAAAAAAAGTTTCCCCCGATCCCCTCCCCCCCCCCCCACCCCACACATGAAACAAACTAGAGAACGTTAAAATATACTTTCTAAAAATAACAAAAAAGGATGAAAAATACGGACAGGCTGTTGGCGAGGCTGTCATCGCGGCGCCACCCGGTGGTATGTTTATTATTGAGGGAGTGCACCCTAAGTTCCTCAAGACTGATTCCTTTATTGACAAGACTGTTGGATGAGAAAAACATAGGTTGGACAAGGCCTGTAAAATGTAGAAGTGTGAGAATTCACAGAAAGGTACAAAATTCTGACAAAGCTCAACACACTAGATGAGAGGGGCGTGTTCCCTTGGCTGGCATGCCTAGAACCAGGAGTCAGTGTCTCAGGATTAGGGCAAAGAAATTGGGACTGAAAAGGAAGTGTGACAATAACAGACTGGGCCAACCAAAACTTCACTCAGCAAGTTATAGAGTGATACGGCGTGGAAACAAGTCCTTCGGCCCAACTTGCCCACAACGGCCAACATGTCCCAGCTGCACTAGTCCCAACTGCCCGCTTTTGGCCCATATCCCTCCAAACCTGTCCTATCCATGTACCTGTCTAATTGTTTCTTAACTATTGGGATAATCCCTGCCACAACTACCTCCTCTAGCAGCTTGCTCCATACCATCAACACTCTGTGTGAAAAAGGTACCCTCAGATTCCTATCAAATCTTTTCCCCTTCACCTTAAACCTATGTCCTCTGGTCCTCGATTCGCCTACTCTGGGCAAGAGACTCTGCATCTACCCAATCTATTCATGATTTTGTACACCTCCATGATCACCCCTCATCCTCCTGCTCTCCAAGGAATAGAGTCCTAGCCTGCACCAACCTCTCCCTATAGCTCAGACCCTCGCGTCTGGCAGCACCCAGTCATGAACCCGTGGAACTCTTGCCCACAAAATGGGGAGAAAACCGAGTCACTGAAATATACTCCAGGAGAAAAAAAAAAGAGATTCCTAGACACAATTGACATCAAGGGGTCAGAGCAACATGATGTTGAGAAAGAGGACGAGTTCTGGTAGTTCTGCATGGTGGAGCAGTATCAATTGGCCTATTTCCACTTCAGTTTTTCAAATGCTATTAATAAAACGAGTGTGGGGCAGACTAAAAACAGCGCTTACATGTGCCAAATATCTTTTGGTGCTGTGAGCATTCAATGATTCTGTAACGACCACATAGAAATAATTGAATTTGAGCTTGCAATATTGCAGTAAATATATGGTCTAAAATAAGCTAACATAACAACCAATAAATCATTTTAGTCACAGAGCATGAGGGAATATATTCTTGGCAGAATTGTCAATCAGTGTCAGAATCAAAGCAGAGAATCTCTTTAATTTTGACATTTTTCCCCCCATTTTTGTTGGGGGGTTTTTTCACACATTTATTTCTAACCATTTTTATAAAGTTCAATCGTTTGATTATTATTCTTGTCCACAAGTTCTCTTGTCTGCCAGTTTGCTCCGGAGAATGATTTGTAGTACTGAGCATTCAGCCGAGTTTGTGAAGGCACATAAACAGAAAAGGCAATCAGGAATATCAAAAGAAAAAAAAAAGAACCATTCAATTTTTAGATCATTTGCTCTGAATAACCAAAGTTTCAGAACTGCACTGCACAATGGTTCCACGAAGGCACAGGATCAAATCGAAAAGCCAAGACCTCAATTGAAAATGTCACCAAGGAACATCTCTGCTCTCTGAATAAAACCCTAATGAAACCAGGCCAGGAACAGTTACTTTGTTATTATAGTTCCATCTCAAGTCCTGACAAATGCACATATTCAGAGAAACAGACACAAGAGAAATTGTCCAATTTTTACTTTGATTGTGACTCGCGAAAGGACTCTGACCCTGGTAGCTTCCAAATTGTTTTCTGCAAAGAGTGGGAACGGAAACATTTCCACTTTCACCAAAACTATCCCAAGTCTATAAAACCTCCAATTCAGCCTCATCAAGCACACACAAGATTCAATGACAACACAAGGGCATGCAGGGTTGTGTGTTCTCTTGCATCCAACTATGGCCTCCAGTCCTAACCAAGACCACCTCAGAAGATTGAAGGTAGACACAAAATGCTGGAGTAACTCAGCGGGGGACAGGCAGCATCTCTGGAGAGAAGGAATGAGTGACCATTCCTTCTCTCCAGAGATGCTGCCTGTCCCCCGCTGAGTTACTCCAGCATTTTGCGTCTACCTTCGATTTAAACCAGCATCTGCAGTTCTTTCCTCCACATTTTGTCAGAAGATTGAGGTTCATTTGAAGTCTTGAGATGCAACACCGACACAAACTATAGTCAAATGCTAGTTTGCTCAACGGTCAAATACATTTCAACCTCAAATATGTTAGATACACAAGGTCTCAGGAGTTGCATGCTGGATAATCAGAAAGCACAAAGGTATCTGTGATTTTAGTTTAGAGATGCAGCGTGGAAACAGGGTCTTCAGTCCACAAAGTCCGTGCCGATCAAAGATCACCCGTACGCTAATTCTATCCAACACACCAGAGACAATTTACAGAAGCTTATTAACCTACAAACATGCTTTTGAATGGAATGTGGGAGGAAACCAGTGCACCCGGAGAAAACCAATGTGGTGACTTGGATGAAGGGATTAAAAGTACCATTTGCATATTTGCAGATGATACAAAGCTGGGTGGTAGTGTGAACTGTGAGGAAGATGCTATGAGGTTGCAGGGTGACTTGGACAGGTTGTGTGAGTGGGCGGATGCATGGCAGATGCAGTTTAATGTGGATAAGTGTGAGGTTATCCACTTTGGTGGTAGGAATAGGAAGGCAGAGTATTATCTGAATGGTGTCAAGTTAGGAACAGGGGACGTACAACGAGATCTGGGTGTCCTAGTGCAACAGTCACTGAAAGGAAGCATGCAGGTACAGCAGGCAGTGAAGAAAGCCAATGGAATGTTGGCCTTCATAACAAGAGGAGTTGAGTATAGGAGCAAAGAGGTCCTTCTGCAGTTGTACAGGGCCCTAGTGAGACCGCACCTGGAATACTGTGTGCAGTTTTGGTCTCCAAATTTGAGGAAGGATATTCTTGCTATTAAGGGCGTGCAGCATAGGTTTACTAGGTTAATTCCCGGAATGGCGGGACTGTCATATGTTGAACGACTGGAGAGACGACGCTTGTATACACTGGAATTTAGAAGGATGAGAGGAGATCTTATCGAAACGTATAAGATTATTAAGGGGTTGGACACGTTAGAGGCAGGAAACATGTTCCCAATGTTGGGGGAGTCCAGAACAAGGGGCCACAGTTTAAGAATAAGGGGTAGGCCATTTAGAACTGAGATGAGGAAAAACTTTTTCAGTCAGAGAGTTGTGAATCTGTGGAATTCTCTGCCTCAGAAGGCAGTGGAGGCCAATTCTCTCAATGCATTCAAGAGAGAGCTGGATAGAGCTCTTAAGGATAGCGGAGTCAGGGGGTATGGGGAGAAGGCAGGAACGGGGTACTGATTGAGAATGATCAGCCATGATCATATTGAATGGCGGTGCTGGCTCGAAGGGCCGAATGGCCTCCTCCTGCACCTATTGTCTATTGTCACAGGGAGGACGTGCAAACTCCGTACAGGCAGTACCCGTGGTCAGGATTGAACCCATGTTTCTGGCGCTGTAAGGCAGCAACTGTAAGAAGCAAGGGTCAACATCATCAGGAAACCTGCAGGCAACAGCTGGGGATCCAATGCACACACCCTCCCTACCGCAAGCTTAGCCCTAGTCTACTCAACAGCCGAGTTTTGCTCAACAGCTTAGGCTAATAGCTGCCGCATCAAACGAGTGGACACTGTCCTTAACTCTGCGATGCGGGTCATCACAAGGACGCTTAAGTCTTCACCTTTGCAGTGGCTCCCTGTCCTCTCCCACATCGCCCCTCCCAGCATACGCAGAAGGGAGAGGATGTTGACAGATTGGTGCACCATCGAGGCTAACCCTGACCTTCCCATCCACGCTGACTTGAACAATCTGCCCAACATGCGCCCGAAGTCCTGCAAACCCTTCTGGTCTCCAGCCAAATCCCTGGAAGACTTTGACCCCAAGACTGAGTGGCGCAGAGCCTGGAAAGATGCCAACACCATCAACGGAGAGGTCATCACAGACCCCACCATGACACCACCAGGATTTGACCTCCATCGCAAGCAATGGCTAACCCTGAACAGGGTCTGCTCCCTCCATGCAAGAACAGCCCATCGCCTGCACAAGTGGGGGGTGACAGACAGCCCTGCTTGTGACTGCAGATATCCAGACCAGACCATCCCACACATTGTGAACGACTGCTCACTGAGGCCTTTCCCTGGTGGCATCAAGGCCATCCACCCAGTAACTGCTGCTGCCCTGGCCTGGATGTCTACCCTTGACCTGCAACGTTTGGCTGTGCACTCCATACGCAAGAAGAAGACTACTGTGCCATCCCTTTATCAATAATTAACCTGATTAAGTCAATTTGAGAAATATTTAACCATAATCAATATGTTCAAAACATTAGAGAAAAGTAGAAGTATGGCAAAATAGGTTCAAAGAAACTGTGCTGAAATAGAAATGAATAAATAGGAAGATGTCACAAGAGACAGGAGAAAAGAAAGAGTTTAAATTTTATATTTTAAATTCTTTTGCAATACAGATTTTATTATTATTATTTTCTTTAAATAGGATTCCGATAGTTGATAAGGCTGACATTTATTGTCCATCCCTAACGAGTCAATAATCAGGACTCAGCAATGTTGGTGTGTTAGGATTGACACACGCCAAGAATGGACTGTATGTGTACGTACATGTATGTAAATATACTTAGGCATTAGAGATACAATGGGGAAACAGGCCCTTCGGCCCACCTAGTCCATGTCGACCAGCGATCAACCCCCTACACCAGCACTATCCTACATACTAGGAAG